>NW_027513584.1:0-168691 GCF_048772815.1 Callospermophilus lateralis | reverse complement strand
GCAGGGCACATTATTAAAACACCTGCCACCAAGAATGAGGCTGTCAGGGCTCTGAAAAACACCTGGGAACCCACAGGTACAAATGATGGTGGAGGGGGACCACACAGGTTCTCACTACTTTGAGACAGAAGATTGTGGCCCCTCCACGAACCACAGCAATCAGCACAGCTCTCAACCCCACCATGAAGTTACACAGAAGTTACACACAATGTCTGCATGCTGTAGGCTTTCATTTAGGTAAAGCACTAGAAAATACAAAATAATGTATGGCAACAGAGAAGAGACCAGTTGTTGGTTTGGAGTGGGTGGCTGGGGATTGAGGGGTTAGCAAGACATTAGGAAAGGGCTAGAGAAATGTTTGGGATAATAAGAGAGGGGTTCACTATGATTGTGGCAAAATAAATCATGGGTATACACATATTTCAAATTTACCAAACTGCACACTCCTAAATATGTGAAGTCTATTACACGTCAATTATATTTCAACAAACACATCTTTAGAAAATACAGGGAGAATAGTTTCCTGCCCTCTGGAACCTGTGTCCCTCCAGCAGAGTGAATTCCTCACATCCGTGGACTCCCCGGCCGACACTGGGCAGAAAGCCTCACCTGTAGATGTGCCCTCAGGGGCCACTGCCAACTATTGGGAGGAGCTTGAGTTCTGCCCCAGAGTCTGCCTCCGGACTTCTGAAGAAGGCTGTGGAGGGGCCTCCCTCTCAGCTCAGGGACGGTGCCACCTGCCCAGCCTGAGTTGCCCTGACTCCCACTATGGAGCATGAAGGGTGCAGCTTCCCAGCAAGGAGTCTCAGCCTGCAGCTCCACCTGCAGGAGGAACAAGGGAAAGCCCTGTGGGCATGGAAGGCTCCTACCAGCATCAACCCAGTGCCTTCCCTTCCCTCCTGCGGGAGCTTAGGATCGTGGGCCAGGATGGGCTCCCAGCGCCCTGCAGATCCTTTTGTGCCACAGCTACTATGCCTCCTTGACACTTGCCGCTGCCATGGGCGGCCCTCCATTTTCAGGCCCAGGGTCAGCGCAGTACCTGAGAGAACTGCCCGTCTTGGTTGACCGCAGTCCAGGCCCTAATTCCTCCACCGAACCCTTCATCCTGGATGTCCGGGTCGGGGGGGAGCTCCCCGCCCCCCCGCACCCAGGTGAGAGGGCCCTCCCCCCTCCACAGGGGAGGCCCCTGGGACCTGAATGTCGGGTGGGTTGGGGGGATCTCCACCACCACCCCCCTGCACCGAGTGGAGTGGGCACTCCCCCCGCAGTGGGGAGGCCCTTCGGACCTGGGTGTCCAGGTGGGAGCTCCACCCCCACACACATAGGGGATAGGGCACTCCCACCTGAGGGGGGAGCCCCTCAGACCTGGGTGTCGGGGTAAGGGGCGGGAAGCTCCAACCCCAGCCCCGCACCCAGGGTAGAGGGCACTCCGCAATCCAGGGGAAGGCCCCTCTAATCTGGGTGTGGGGGGGGAGCTCCCCCCCTCTGTACCCAAGGGAGAGGGCACTCTCCACTCCAGGGTGGAGGCCCATCTAACCTTGCTGGTGGAGTGAGCTCCCCAGCACACCCAGGGCATAGGGGCACTCCCCCCACCAAGGGGTATGCCCCTGTAACCTGGGTGTCAGGGAGAGCTTCCCAGCGCACCCAGGGCAGAGGGGTACTCTGTTCTCTGACCCTAACCTTTACCCTCTGGGATGGGGGGAGGTCTCTGGAACCTGGGTGTCTGAGTGGGGGAACTCACCCCCACTACCCGCACCCAGCTGAGAGGGCAGTCCCCCTCCTGTGGGGAGGCCCCTCGAACCTGGATGTCGGTGTGGGGGGAGCTACCGCCCCCCACCCTGCACCTAGGGGAGAGGGCACTCCCCCCTCGGTGGGGTGGTGAGGCCCCTCCTACCTGGGTGTAGGGGGTGGGAGCTCTACCTCAGCACCCAGGGGCGTGGGCATTCCCCCCTCCAGGTTAGAGGGGCCTCTGCCCTGGATTGGGGTGGGAGCTCCCCCCAGACCCAGGGGAGAGGGTACTCCCTCCTTGGGAGTGTCGGCCACACTAACCTGGGTGTAAGGGGGGAGCTCTTCCTCAACACCCAGGGGAAAGAGCTCTCCTGACTCCAGGGGGGAGGCACATCTAACCTGGGTGTGTGTGGGGGGGAAGCTTCCCATCCTCACCCAGGAGAGAGGGCACTCCCCCCTCCAGGGGGGAGGCCCTTCTAACTTGGGTATTGGGGGGAGCTCCCCCCATCCACACCCAGGGGAGAGGGCACTCCTCCTCCAGGGGCGAGGCCCCTCTAACCTGTGTGTTGGGAAGATCTCCTCAGTGCACCAGGGTAGAGAGCACTCCCCCCTCCAGGGACATGGCTTCTCTAACCTGGGTGTCAGGGGGTGCTCCCCAGGGCACCCAGGGCAGAGCAGCATTCCCTGCTTCAGGGTGTAGGCCCCTCTAACCTGTTTGTATGGGAGAGCTACCCAGTGCAAGCAGGGTTAGAAAGGCACTCCCCCCTCCATGGGGGAGGCCCCTCTGACCTGGGTGTGGCAGGGGGAGAGCTCCTTCCCCCCACCCCGCACCCAGGGGAGAGGGCACTCCCCCCTCCAATGGGGAGGCCCTTCTGACCTGGGTATGGGCGGGGGTCTACTCTCCCCCCCTGCACCCAGGGGAGAGGGCACTCCCCCCTCCGTGGGCGAGGCCCCTGGGACCTGGGTGTCGGCGTGCGTGGGTGGGGAGCTCTTTAGCGCACCCAGGGCAGAGGGGCACTTCCACCTCTGGGGGAGCCCTTCCTACCTGGATGTGGTGGGGGGAGCTCCCCAGTGCACCCCGGGCATTTCCAAATTCATGAGAGTATCATTACATTGATATTAAAGAGGCAATACCAAAATGGAAATTATAGAGCTCTCTCTCTCCTGATCAAGTGAGACTTAGCCCAGATACACATATGCATATTAATTTTATATGGATATATATAAAAACAGCACTATGATACACACACACACACACACACACACACACATATATATATATATAAAACAGTACTATGAAAATGAAGCACAGAAGTATTTTTAGTTAACTAGTTTTTTATGTTGTAAAAGAAAAAAAAAAAAACATTTAAAATGAATAGCATATATCCACAGCCTATATTCCTAACCAGCACCCTAAAATTGCTCTATCTGCAACTAACTACAGTTTTAGAAAACATAAAGGATATGGTCATTATTATACAAAATACATGTATGAAGATGTGAATTTGGTGTTATTATACCTTATATACAGAGATACAATAAATGGTGGTATAAAGGTCAATTAAGAATTGTATGCAAAAAAAAAAATAAGAGAAAATAGGAAGGATTTCAAAGTTGATAAAAGAATGGACCAGCAGTGTGACCAAAGGACAAAAAGAACAAAATGATATGAATGGAAAAAAGTAAATAGTTCAGGTAAAAGAATATTAAAGTATGCACTTTAATAAGCAATCTAATTGATACTCATACAGGTATATTGGAGGGTTCACTCCTGACCAACCATGTCAGAGCAATCTCCAACGATGTCTTTATTCTAAGAAACAGGAGAAAGATCAATAACAGGAAAATTACAAAAAGTTCACTGTTGAAGAAAAGATAAGCAAAACCTTTGTGAAAGGCATCAGTCCTCCCTAAGCATTTTTAAATTTAAAATAAATTATTCTTTTTTTTAACTCTTGTTAACTCTGATAAAACTGCTTGGTTGGCATGCATCAAGACTCTGCGTTTGATCACAGAAATGGGGAAAAAATATTGTAGGCTATGGCCCCTCTCCCACACAAGACTGCAGGTTAGACTGTCAGAACAATCATGACAACTAACCAGGTAACATAGTATATTAATTCCTCTTAGGGTGAAACAAGCTATAGAACTTTTGAGACAATCATTATTGGTGAAAACAGCTGAGAGGATCTTAGGCTAACTGGTGCTTTCTTAATGGGGTAGAGTTCAAACAAGGAGAGGTGGTTGGTACACCATGAAGGGGAACACAAAGGGACTACAGACCATATGAGGTCTGGGAAGGAACACCAAGGCACTACAGATCATATGAGGACATCTGTGGATATATGCTGTTCATTTTAAATGTTTTTTTCTTCTTCTACATGATAAAAAAACTAGTTCTCTAAAAATATTTCTGTGCTTCATTGTCATAGCACTGTTTTATATATATTTATATATATATATATATATCTCCATATAAAATTAATATGCATATTAATTTAGAAATCCTCTATCAGATTACAAATTTCTTGAAGGGAAGGACTGCTCTATTAATTTTTAATGGATTTTACATAATAAAGTGTTCAATAAATAGAGTAACCCTCTCTGTGTTAACTTCTACCACTGTCTATACAGCATCTACACAGACTGTATGTGGATGGGCTGCCACACAACAGCACAGCCATCCTTAATACTGGCAGTGAGGTCACAGGGGCTGTGTGTAGGATTACTCCCATGTTTACAGTCTAGCATCTGATATGTACATGAAGAGCAAAGTTGTGTGTGGCTCTAGCCCCAATGTCTTTCTCTCTTTCACCTTCCCATGGATCAGAGCAGCAGGAATCCTGGCTACAGGAGTGAGGATCTGACCTCAATGCAGGAGCATCCTGTAGGACATCCCATAGGGTCTGCGGTGGGGTAGATACAGACTGTTTTTGGGACATTCTAGCACTCTTTCTCCATTATAAGTGCAGATCCTTTAGGAAACCACTGTTATCTCCAAAACAAAGTGGAAAGTGGTCAAGTGATCTGCACCACAGCTGTCAGTTTCCATGATCCACAGTGAACGTCCCCAGCAGAAACATGTACATTTATGAAGCCTCAGTACAGGAACACAAGACCTGGGTGATATCAAAGGAAGCTGCTGGTCCTGAGAGGCCAGGGACCCCACAGCTCCCATCCCAAACACAACACTAGAAGTGGGCAGAATCCCAAAGACAAGACCCATTTCCAAACTTCAAACACGAAACACTGTTCTGGTCCCCAAAAGAACACCAAATCCTACATAGCCTCATGCCTAGACCAGAGTGAGTAGGCCTCCCCTCCTGGTTTCCCAAGGGGGAGGGAACAGGAGCATTGTCCCTGAACTTCACCTCCAAGTTCTGAGTACACTAGCACAAAGGACACAGACATTTCCAATGTATTTAACAAGTAGTAAAAAGTCAGTTGATTATCTACATGTTAACCCCCTTTTACCACTTGTAAAAGCACTAGTGGGGAAAAAAATGAAGACCTCTGAGAAAGAAAAAATGATTACTAATTTTTACTCTTTGTCAGCTAGTCTAGTCACTCCAACTCTTCTGGAGGTGCAAGAGGTGGGCAACTCACTGGATGGCAGGAGTGTGGGGTGCTGCAGCCCCTGTGCTGGTAGGAGGTGGCAGGGAGGAAAAGTCAGCTCCTGGCTTTGGGGAAAAGAGATCAGCAGGGGTGGGCAAATGGTGGGAGCCTACAGTCCCACACATTTGGCATGGGAGGATAATTAGCAATGGGAGTCTGCAGACCTGCTGGCTGAAGATATTTTCTACATGGAGGACCTACTGTCTGGGAGACGGGTAGCAGACATTCTGAGGTGGGGATGCAAGATTCCAGATTGCACTCAGTAGCTGAGTGTGGAGTATTCCCACTTCAGCAGCTGATGCTGGTTGGAGTTCTGGCTGTCCCAAGGGTCAACCTCCACCTCCTTGAAGCTCTCCCACTGGTCAGTAGTGATGTCTTCCTCCTCCTCCTCCTCTCAAAACTCATGCTGCTCTTCCTCTTCCTCCTCCTCACCACTGTGCTGGTCCTGGTCGGTCTGCAAAGAGAGGGAGGTGTGAGTCCAGCTCATGGCCAAGTCATCCAGTGTCCACCTCCTAGGAGCAGCAGCAGAAGGGAGATGCTCCCCAGTGAGGGAGACTGCCCAGAGATAGGGGCCTAGGCCTCACTGGGAATGGCTGCTCCACAGAGTCCAGGCATGCAGAGAGCTCCTGGATGGGGATGCTCAGTTCCCTCCTTGGAGCACTGTCTCTGCATAGAGTGGGAGGAGCACCAGCCTGGAGCCATCTCATCTCTGCACTTACACTTACTAGGTTGTATGAATTTCAGTAAGGCCTCACTGAGCCTCAGATTACCCCCCAATGGATTTGAGGATCCAAGCTCTCTGAGTTTTGTGGTTATAAGGCATAGGCACATGAACATGGAGGAGCCTGGCCTGCAGTGTTCTGCAGCCTGGGGCCGTGTCTGCTCTTATCTCTGGAGCTCATGGTGATGGTCAAGGCAGAGTCATCGCTGTCCATCTCATTCTTCTTCCCTGTGTCCTGGTCCCACATGATTCACTGATGTGCAGCCCAGATCTGAAACACCCCCAGGATTATCTAAAACACCATGAAGTAGATGCAAACAACAATCACCATGGTGGCAGTAATCAGGAAGACTGTCAAGGGAGCAAAAAGACAAAGAGGCCTGCAGAGAGTTCACCCAGATAGACGCTTCCCACCTGTCCTTGGCTCTCCTAGGTTGGCATACTCCACCTGACCTACAGAGAGTAGAAAGCACCAAGAACAGCTTTGCATGGTCTCAAACTTGCTGGGTCACTGTGGATGTGGGCAGGCAATCATATCCTCAAGTGTGATGGGGAGTGGGAACTGTGCTGCCATGCTCCTTGCCAGGTGGGACAGGGACATCTGCCTAAGACCTGGGGTGTTTGCACTTAGATGCCTCCCGTGACATTCTTGCAAATGATTGAGGACTGAGCAGGTTGTGGCCTGACAGGAAAACAAAAAGCAGTGCGTAGGGTGACAAACTGTGGTTGGGCAGCCATGTGGATGGTGTGTTCCTCAGGATTGGTGGCATGGATCATGTTCACCTGCAGTGGACAGGATGAAAGGACCAGTAGTGATGAGCTCTTCTCTCTGTGGTCAGTGGCAGAGTGGCGACCCCTGAGCTGGTGGGCTGGCTGCGACCCTGGTGCTGACCCACAGGGCCCTGTGTGGCAGCCAAGACCCTCGTTGGTGTCTGCAGATGTTGGGCAAGGCTGGCGCTCCAGCACCACCTGTTCCAGGGCAAGGTAGGTGGCCGTGGAGATGGCGCCACTGGGAGGGTGCGAGCCTGCTCTGGGTCCATATATGGCGGTCTCAGTGGGCACAGGCATGGGGCGCCTCCTCATTGGACTTGGATGGGCACAGAAGGGGTGCTGCCTGGGTGGCCTAGGGTGGGCACTGGTCGGGGTGCTGCCTGGGTGGCCTACGGTGGGCACAGGTTGGGGTGCTGCTGGCCTGGACTAGGGTGGTCACAGGTGCTGCTGGGGTGGCATAGGGTGGGTGCAGGCTCGGATACTGGGTGGAGTAGGGAGGCCCACATGGTGAGCTTTAATTGCGTGAGATTCTGGTCCCCAGGCATTAGCAGGTAGAGTTCTCTTGCCCTTTCTGCAGTGCCTCATTCTGTGGATATCCCTGGGTGATAAGTTGTTCACTGTATTGTGTTGTTCCACTTGTCTTTGAACAGTTGTACATAGGGATAGTTTCATGTTTGTCCTCCTTTCTGGAAGTTCGATTGTTGTAGCAAAGGTCTGCAGTCTTTTCAATATGAAATCCCTGAAACAAATTCATTTATCTTTGGTTTTTCTTTTATCACTCCCAATTGTATTGGGAGTGGTAAAAGAAATTCTTCCTGTAAGAATTGCTATAGACTGCAGACTTAATTCTCACCCAGAACATTTACTCACCCTGATAACTGGCACTTGAATATTTTACAGTATTTAACACTGTATTTAACAATTAAATTCCATAATGGGAAACTATAAATACAAGAGGTATGTGCCCATTCCAAATGATCTTTTATCTTCAACTTAAAATCTTAACATTGATGTGAGTACTCAATGTGTTTAGATTTTCACATAAGGGAAAACAGGTCCACAGGCAGTTAAGGAAGAGTGCCTTCCTGCCTTCCACAACCACTTGCTGGTCTGCAAGCCTGCACATGGCCTTTTATATTATCCCTTTCCTTCTTTTTTTTTTTTTTTTTTTTTTTGAATGACAGTAGTTGCTAGGATTGGCTTAAATAATGTAAAACCCCCATCACACTGTTACTGGTTTTTGTTTACTCTTATTCTGTTATCATCTTTCCTTTGCTTATAACTTTTCTCCCTTTGAAGGATCAGGAAGGTGCTTTCTCCTTCACAGGTTTTCACTATTTCACGCAGCTAGAATAACCTCTAATGTCTTACAGCATTTTTCTAAATCTTTGTTATAGTACTTGGAAGCTTCTGTCTAATGTTAAACATAAATAAACTCCTTCAGACCACAGATTGTCTTTCTTAGAGACTTCAGGACATTGCATGCTCAACCAGTTAGAGCTGAGCTTTTTGAGCGAATTAATGTGTAGGATGACATTAACTAGCCAAGTTTGATTTTTCCTTTTCTTTTCTGCCACATATGTGTAGATGTTCTCCAGGTTCCACCTGTGACCTTTTCTACCTTGTAACTTCATCAGTTCTTTGGTGCTATCATTACTAAACAAATGGATTCACCAGTATTCTCATATTTAACCTTGGGTCTGATTCAACCTACCATAACTCAAATGCAATACTCCACAAAGTCATCATTACTTTATCTAGAGCTGCATGTGACCTAGGGAAATGCTTTTGTGACTTTTTTTTTTGGTGCTAGGGATTGAACCCAGAGTTGATTATGCACTGAGCCACCTCACTAGCCCTTTTAACATTTTTTTTCTTTAGAGACAGGGTCTCACTAGGTTGCTGAGGCTCGTTTTGAGCTTGCAATCTGCCTGACTCAGCTTCCTAGGCTACCAGAATTACAGGTGTGTGCCACTGTGCCTCTCCTGGGGCTAGTAGTTTTTGTTTTTGGAGTAAGTATATAAATGTTTGAAGAGTTTTTCATCTATATTTTTATCTTACTTTTAAGGTGATGTTACTCAGACCCTTTTGAAAGCACTTGTCTGATCCATTGCTGGCCCCATTGTTTTTACATGGAAAAAAATCACCCTTTGTGAAAATAATCTCTTCCGCACAGGCTGTGTCCTATAGAGGGAAGACTGTCTACTAGAGAGGGGAGACACGGGGCAAAACACCTGACATGCAGAGGGGTGTTTTGAGTATTAAACTGACAATGCCCTTTCCAAACATGTAAGGAGGACTTTCAAATGACAATCAGGATAAGAGTGAATCTTTATGGAAGATAAGAATGAGGTTTAACATTTAGGATACAGAGGAAGAGTTACAACATCAGTAAAGGGCAAAATAAAGTCTGAACTAGAAGGCAAGATAAATAATTATGTCATTTCTGCATTTAGGGAAAAAGGAGATTTTAAAAGTACTTGTTGTGACTAGTTATGTGTGTGAGTGATAGAGTGCCTACCTAGCATGTGCAAAATCCTGGATTAAATCCCCAGTACTGCAAAAACAAAATGTTGGTTCACACTGTTAAGTACTGCATGGAGGTCAAGGAGTGTGAGGCCTAGAAGGCAGTCAAAATCACTTTTTAGTCTTAGAAGATGAAATTTATTTACCTTTGGAGTGAAAAGCAATCAGTTTAAGCTTAATTATAAGAAATTGGAAACTTTCTTAAAATGCTTTACTTCTTATAATTCTTTTAATTGAATTAGTAGTAAAATTTGGAGCCTGGACTTATCCTTTGACTTTTCTTTCCATTTATAATTCATATGTTTTGCTAATTAAAAATTCTAATATTGAGTAATAGGTGGCATTTGTCAGTTCAGAGATCCTGTTGCAAACCTCGAATGTGTTATGTATCTGTGATTCTTCTCAGCAGAACTTAAATGCAATAGATATGTTGCCATGAAGTGAAAAATATGCTAATGCTCAGCTGGAAAAGCTGTCTTTTAATGCAGTACATTCTCTTGTTCATACTGATTCTTCTCATTTTTATTGCATACTTTATATCTCATCTCTTCATATTTAAAAAAATTGTCACCTGGTTTGACTATCACTTGAGAACAACAAACTAGGAACTTTTGTGACTAACTTGTTTAATTGCTATGAGGGCTATATATTTAAGTAAAACAGTCCATATGGACCTCATTTAATGCTATATCAGTAGTCTAAGTTTCTTTTGTTGAAATTTTAATCAGGACAAGTTTATTTACGTATATTTCCTATAATTCTGCCAGTCTTATCTCTAAGCTTTACATGAGATAGAACAAGTATTGCCTTTGAAAAAAGTAAAGACATCCACCCTTTTTGGTCTGGTGTCCAGCAACCTCTGTGATACTCTTGATTTTGAAGTGTATCTCCTGCCTTATTGCTGAGTATTTCTGCAAGGAAAGGAAGGAGATGCCTGTGCCTGTTATTGTTTGTTGGGTGCTGTGGGATTTATAACACCCATTTTCTCATAGCTTTAGTGTTCTTGCTTGTGAGATTGGAGTGACAGTGGCCCTGTCAAAGGACTGCTGGGAAAATAAGAGATAGAATGCATGTGCAGGCCACTGCCTGTCTCCTGGCACAGGGTGAGCACTCCAGAAATGTGCCCTGTTAAAGATTACTGAGCACAACACTGGGGCTCTTTCTGTATCCCAGGGCTTGTCAGCCAGGTTTGTAATCTACTCTTCAGCACTTTCTAGCCACACCCAGCCCTATGCCATTGTGAAATGCCCACCCTTGCATCTAGGTGGTGTGGCGTGGTGCTTGCTCCTTGCTCTTCTATCAAACATCTTTCAGTATTGGTGCAGGCCATATTCCTCCAGTGATTCAGTTGAGGATATGATCCTTTATTATCTGGATGGAATCAGTTTATCTTAGGTCATTACAAGGGAAAGAGGGAGGCAGGAGAGTCAGAAAGTGTGATGCGATGAGTGTGGCTGAGGTCAAGGTGCTATAAGGCTAGTAGCAAGGGTGGCAGCCACCTCCAGAAGCTGAAAAAAGTAAGGAACTGGATTCTCTGGAGCCCCTGTAAAGACAGACCCCTGCTAACACTGTGATTTTAGTGACCTAATAGCACTGGAAACTTCTTATCTCTAGAGTCATAAGAGCATACATTTATGTTGTTTAAGCCATTATTATTATTATCATTTTTATTATTTTGACAATTACATATAACAACAGTCAGAAGTTAATATGGAGCTTAAATTGGTTTATTTTAATGTGATTATTTATAGTACTTCAGATTTAAATCTCTCATGTTGATTTTCTGTTAATCCCACCAATTATTTTTTCTCTTTGCTTATTATTGGCTGCTTTGGAGAAGACAGAGGAGATGAATTGATATATTTAGAATTCCATGATCTCCTCTATTGGCTTTCCATTTTTGCTTTTTTGTTAATTGTTTAGGATTGCAGTAGAAATGGCATTTTTTAAGGTTTATGAACGTCTGGGTTCAAAAATATGCCATTCAGGAATTATTAAGAACACTACAAAAAATCTTGCTTGGAATTATTCTGAGCTTCTCAGATCTGTGATTGATTGGCTTTAAGCAATTTTAAAGAATTCTTTTGTTTCTTCTCATACTGGAATCCCAGTTAAATGAACACTTTGGACATCTGAGATTATTCTATACATTCTAATGCCCTGTTCCATTTTATTTTTCATCTTTTTTTCTCTTTATGTTTTGATTCACATAATGACTGTTTCGATGTTGGTTGATTCTGTTCTCTTCTTTCTATGTCTAGTATGTTAATAACCATGATTTCATATCATCCCATTAATGTGTGGAATAAAAAACTCTAAAAAAATGCCTTTCAGAAAGGAAATGAACATACTGACAAAGATAGCCAGTACCTACTTTTTTAAAACTCTTAAAATTAACCAAAGGCTTGCAGCAATCCTGGAGCATTTAGAAAATTTGAAGACCCTCAGCAATGCATCAAGGCATTTTTATTTATCCTCCCTTTCCTACAACTCTACAATCATCTCAAAAAAATGGCATCCCATATGTAGGTTCCAGCCTGAGGCCTGCAAGCCACTGGAGGGGGCAGAAAGGGCTTGGAGCTCTTCCACGGCTCCCAGGCCCCAATTCCCAGGGAATTGCCATCATTGTTCCTGGTGACTGACTGTCACACCCCACTCACAAGATTCTTTATTTGACTGGACTCAGCAGTTGCTCATTGCAAACCCCCATTACAATGGTGGCATTTCTCAAAAACAACCACAGGCAATTGTTGAATGCTATGGCTACCTGAGGTGGATAGCAGATGAAGCGAACTATAGGATAACAAAAAGCTTGGGAAGAAAAGGTAAGGGGTTTCTATGTCGGGGCACATCTCTAATACAGGCAACTTGGGAGCCTGATGCAGGAGGATGACAAGTTCAAGGCCAGCCTCAGCAATTTAACAACTAACCCTGAGCAAGTTAGTTATATTTCTATGTTTGCTATTTTAATTGGCATTACATTTGAATGCTTTTTTTTTTTTGCCTTTTTTAAGAGAATTTTATTTGAGTGGTTCTTACAAAGATTGTTGCAATATGAAGTCATTTGTTTGATAGAAATATCAAGCTGTCTTGTCAAACACACTGAAGTAACCCAAAAATATATTTCAGAGCTCACAGAGCTTAAAAAGAGCAAAAATTATATGCAACCAGACAAAACCTATTTCTGCATTTCCTATTTCTTGCTGAGACTTCTTTTTCTTACCAGACTCTTGACTAAGCATATTCAGGAAATGCAGTGATCATTTTGTTTGGAACCTTAAGACACACCAAAACACATAATATTTACAAAGAAACTTTTACAGATACATTAATTGAAAAGAAACCATTAAGGAATATAATTTTGAAATCTCCCTTTCTTGCCAAATGATCACAATGCAAGATGAGATGCTAGCCAAACAGCCCTTTACCTGGCTTGAATCCCCATACACTAAATGTGTATTCCAGAAACCTCTGATAAACCATGAGTAAAATATCAACATTAGTGAAATGTGAAATGTAACCTGGGTAAAAAGTTAGGCTTCTGAAACATTGAAAACATCATTACATACCTGTCTGCCTTTGTACAGAAAGCACACACTTGTTCCCCTAGAGCTATTCGTATAGATCCTTAATGTAATTTTCTACATGAAAATTTTAAAAGGCAGAATGAGAACAGCATTGTATACAGTGGGATTTGCTAGTTAGGAAGAATGAGCACACTGCATTCCTGTTAACATTTTCATTTTTCCAAGGTAACAGGAATTGTATACAAATGACAGTAGACCCTTGCCTCTTTATTTTTATCTAAATAAAAGATGACTCAAGATGAATTCTCAAGAAAAAAAAAGCTATGTAAATAAGGGACTATATATTCCTTCATCATGTACTTGGAACCAGTAGTTGTGTTGCTGTCATAGAATCAGGGAAGAGATTGTGGTAAGTTGGAAGAGGTACATAGGCTGCTGTTATCATTTTACCAGCAAACCACCTGCCATGCAATGCATTGACAGCAGCAATAGCTGCAGCAATTGAGGGGCACTTCACATACACATTGCCCTGAGCAGAATTCTTGTCAATATAAATATGAATGACTCCACAATGTTTATTACATTCTTTAATCACATCATCCTTAATCTCTGTATCCCATCCAACTTGTTCTTCTGTTTGAGGGTTAAACATGTTAGAGTTGGAAACACTGTGTTGCAAGTGGCTGAACAGAGGCAGCTGCAGCTAAAGCTGAAGCTTCAGTCTGTTGGGAAAGTCGTGTTTGCAAATCTGCCACAGCACCAAATGCCAAAGAGCGACTCATTTGTAAAGCCTGCTGGGCTGCTGGTAGAATCTGCAAACCTGTACCTTCAACAAGTCTTGCCATTAATTGGAGTGTGTATGATGCTTGCTTGAATATCCAAAAGCAGAAACAGTAACATGAATTCACTACAGATCTAATTTTCTCTTAGTCAACAAATTCTAAGGGTCATTCTTTATAACAGTAGCTTCATTATATAAAAAAAAAATTGCATCTGCTATTTTATTCAGGTGACAGTGGACAAGTTTATAAACTTCTTAACATCTTAACTTTCTCATCAATAAGAAGAAGATACTAATATTTGATCTGCAGACTGAGATCATATCTACAACATGATAAATGTCCAACATATGTCATTACAATTCTTATTAATAGTTAGTGAATGCTACTAATCTTAGGGATTATACTTTAGAGGTCAATATCTTCTTATTAATTCACATATATACCAACTCTCTGTATCATTTCAGAAGTATCTAAATGTTTGCCAAATAGAAATTTCTTTCTCAATGGAGTTTAAAATTCTTTATTGAAAGTGTGACAGACATTTCTGGTAGCTCACATAGACTAGTAAATATTGCATTTGAAAACAATGAGATGATTTTTCAATGCAAAAAAAAAAGACTTGACTGAAACTGAAATTTGTTGCCTGAGAGATGGAATGAAAAAGAGACTGAAGGCAGGAGCTAATAGGAGGGTTAAAGGGAGTCAGTATATACAAGATGGGAGGTGTCATGGGTTATTTTTGTCTAGTTCATAATTCTGCCAATTAAGCTCCAGCTTTGCTTCTTTAAAGAAGAAAGGTGTTATTTAAATCCCAATGCTGTTGTAAGTGCAGCCAACACATTGTGACTACGATTATCTGATTAGGAACACTGTCTTGCCCACATTTAAGATTTTAGCTAATGCCAAAGTATAGAACTCATTGGAAACAAGCAATGGGATCAATCCCTGGGATTCAGAAGTTCAAAAGGATTCTAGAGCAGCTTAGCACTGACATAGGTAGATGATCAGTGCTAGGATTGAAGGAGGGAATTAGAGAAGTATCAAGGGGAGAGCATTTGCAATAAATAAATAAATAGCAAGTAGTTTGTGGTAGCGGAATTAATCATAATGGCAGCTGCATACTGCATATTTGGGAAGTTTGCCCTAACAATATGTGTTCTCTGATTTATGATTTCAATAAATTCTGCATTTTTAAAAAAGACTTTCTATTACCAAGAGAGGGATGTATGTCTGCTTTCACCACTGATCCTAATTTTTTAAAATACTATTTTTTATTATGGTCATCTTTCCCTCAATTTCATTAATTGTTCATGCACATTAATGATGACCTTAATGCTGAAAAGGCATCTCAGTAAAATATTTCATGTCCTCTACAATCAAATGGAGAGACCTGAGGGACAAGTCCAACAAATAAAATGCAGTTACTTCCAAATAAGTAGGCAAAAAGTTTAAAAGAATTTTCATCTCACAGAATTGCAATACGTGCAATCATACAGAGCAGATGAAAGGCCATTATATTTTACCTGAGATAACAATGCTTGAAGTCCTTCAGAAAGTCAATATTATAAATGGAGACTTCTCTTTCGCCATTCTGGCATGCTTTCATTATTTCAATTATATCATCTTTTCAAAGGTCTTCAGTATTCAAAAGTATAAAATTATATGTTGTGTAATGCGGTTTCCTTTCCTTTTTTTCCCTACAGGTGTTCTCTTTTCAGTGTGCCTTGGTAATGATAGAGTACAAGTGGATACTTCAACTATGTGGTGATGCTTCAAAATATATAAATGCACTTCAGTTTGTGAAATAAAAAGCAGTCTCATGGTCACTGATTTCCTCTGAGAAAAAAAGATTATTTGACTTTGTCTTACTATAATTTCTTGAATGATGTCATCTAATAAATATAATATTATCCTCTTAGCTCTTTTTTATAATGTGGAACTAGACAAAATGAGTTTATGCTTTTAGTAGGAGAAGGAATATATTAAAAAATAAAAAGTTGTACCTCCATTGTAATAAAATTTGAAGGGAAAACATCAGATAAGTTAATTTTTTCTCATGTTTTTTTTATTTCACATCTGTATTGCTAAGGTATCTCTTAATGTTCATGTTTCAAAACTCTTTATCTTCTCTTTTCTTAAATCCACAAAATGCCAAAATATCTCTTGTCTTTTAAAAAGAAAAACTTGTTGTCTAACTCTTGCTCTTCTTTTTTCTTTCTAGCCAAAGTTTAGAAAGTGCAGTCCACACTTTCTTAATCAATTCTTCATATTTCAGTTACTCTTTAATAAAATTCATAAGGAAATATTTCAAGTATATATTTATGGACTCACTAACCAAGTCTATACAATTTTAAAATATATTTCCTGTTGTTTCAAGGTTGTATTTAAGAACACAAATAAATAATAATTTATATTGTTGACGATTTTGGTATAGCTATGCTTTATCCTCCTTGCTAGCAATAGTTAATCACTCATTAAACTATTTTGATACTCATCTGCCTTGTATTCTATTATACTTTTACTATATATGTGTAGGTTCACAGAAAACATTATATAAAGAACAC
This sequence comes from Callospermophilus lateralis, assembly GCF_048772815.1. Taxonomy (NCBI): domain Eukaryota; kingdom Metazoa; phylum Chordata; class Mammalia; order Rodentia; family Sciuridae; genus Callospermophilus; species Callospermophilus lateralis. The sequence goes on along the minus strand of NW_027513584.1, from coordinate 152,457 downwards.
CATGTAGCATGTACCTCCCTTCTCTGTTGGTATTTTCTTTTCATCTATATATGGTGCTATTCTTGTCTTTAGGGCTATTTTTAAATAAATAATTTTTAGAACTTATTATATGCCAAATGCTACTCCATGAACATCCTGTTTGATCATCCTTGCATAGTTTTACTGCCACCTGTGGGTTTACAACTCCCAAATGCCTTGTATTGACCTCTCCACTGACACCCATTCTGTATACAGAAAGAGATTAAGTAAAACGAGGAAGCTTCTGCACAGGAAAGGAAACAGTCAATAGAGGGAATCAAAAACCTGCATAATTGGAGAAAATATTTGTAAACAATTCATCTGATAAAGGGTTAATATCCAAAATACAGAGAAAACATAGGAGCAAGAAAACAACACAACTTGTAAAACAAGTTAAGGTATTGATAGACAGTTCTCAAGAGAGGGCAAATAAATGGCCAATACATACACAAAAAAAATACAAATTAGAACCACAATATATATTAGTTATGTCTGATAGAATACCTACTCTAGAGAAAGCAAAAGAAAACAGTTTTGGTGAGGATGTAGAGAAAAGGGAAAATTGCACGCTGTTAGTGACTATTTAAATTAGTACAGCCAATATAACAAGCAGTAAGGATGTTCTTCAAAAAATTAAAATTAGAACTACAACATATCCAGCAATCCCTATTGGCTATATATCCCAAAGGAATGAAATAAGTATGTCTAAGAGACATCTGTACTCTAATTTTCATTGCAGCACTATTTAAAATATCCAAGGTAAAGAATCAGCCTTAGGATCCATTAATAGATGAATGGATAAAGAAATGGTACATACACACAATAGAATAATATTTAATCATTAAACTAAAGAGAATCCTGGTCTTTGTGAGAAGATACATAAACATGGAAGGCATGATGTTATTAAATTGAAACCATGCACAGAAAGACAAACACCATGATTTTACTTGTAAGTACGATCTAAAATTATTTCCCATTGAACTGCAGAATGGTGCTTACCTGAATCTGAGGTGGTTGTGGGAGGGTTGATGGAGAGATTTTGGTCAAAGGAGAAAAAATCTCAGTTAAGAGTGACAATTTTAAAAGTTCTGTTGTACTTCATGTTAGCTATAGTCAATAATCATCTAGCTTAACTTGAAAAATTCTGGGACAGTGGATAGTATGTGTTTTCACAACAAAAATAATAAATATGAGAGGTAATATATATGTTAATTAATAAGATTTTATTATTCCATAATGCATATATACTTCAAAACTTGTTGTACGTAATAAAGAAAGAAAGAAATGCAATTGTATCTGTCAATTAAAATAATAAAAAAGAAAAAAATAGAAAAAAAAAGTTAACTGTAAAGTAGCTGGGTATAAGATCAACATCTTTATTGTGGTAGCTCTTACCTAAATTGAATGCTTGAATAGAACAAAATAGCAAACTCTCCCATGAGTAAGTAGTAAGGAGCTTCTCAACTGTTATATATATATATATATATATATATATATATATATATATATATATATATATATATCACAGACAAGGGCTTTTTCAATGATGGCCAGAATTTGTTATATCTACCAATGTAATTTGTCACATAATGAACAGAAACTGATGAGTATTAATAGGGAGATGAAACATATTTAATAATATTCAATTTCTATTAGTGAGTAGGAAATTATTTTAAAAAATCAGAAGTAGAAATCAATTAACCTATTAAAATTAGTTTCCATTTTTCAAAAGGACAACAAATCTGAAGCAAAACATCATCTTGATTTGGTGTGCTTGTATAAGAGCCCATACATAAATATCTGCTAGAAGGTGAGACAAGGCAAAAATATACTTAAAATAAGAAAATTTAGAAGAATTTGAGTAAAAAAGTAAAACTCAATACAATCTTTGAGAAAATGGTCGTTTATTGTCTTCATATGAATCCAAAGAATCTACAGAAAAAAAAAAACTTTAATAATTATTAAGACAGCTTGAAAAGTAGCTGGCTATAAGATCAACATACTAAATTTGATATTTTATCCGTCAATTAATGTTTAACATGCTAATTACCTTAAATTAATAAATTCAGTTCTAATCCAATGAGAGTTATTTGGAAAACCTGTGTTGTTTTGTTGTTATTGTTGTTACATTGATAACTTTATTAAAAATTGAATAGAACATAATTTTAAAGGCTCCATATCCATCATCTTACTCCCCACTTCCATCTTCACTGAGAAATTCTGCAAATTTTTTTTCTGGCTCTGCTGTTTTTGGCTTCTATTATTAACCACATCTTTATTTCTAAATCTGGTATTTTGATCATTTTAGAATTAGCCTCAAGAGAATGACGTCTCCTATTGATCCATTGCCAAAGCTGTCACTTTTGTCAATTTTCTGATAGTCTTTTCCTGGATAGATTTTGATCCTCCAGTTACAAGTTGCTTATATATCCTTCAGAGGACTCATTACATGTCCGTATTTATTTCATCACATTTTTTTTGTACAAAACAGATTGTAATTTTAATTGATTAAAGGGCCTATTCTAACATTTAAAAAAATACAATGTGACTTCTTCCCCTTTTTACAAAAATTAGTTTCTAGTCATCAAGGTACAAGAAATATACACCTCTAACTTAAGTTTTATAACAAGAAACTCAAAAGAACAAGTCCAGATTCTTTTATTACATTGAAATTATATCTAATAATACCTAATGCCATATTGGTTGAAGCTTGGTAAACATTTTGAAGTTATTTTACTAGCGTTAGTTTTAATGCAGTTTGCCCCAATGTGTACATTATTTTGTAAATGCCATACAAATTTTAAACAATTCCAAAGTGAAATTCTCATTTTTATCCAATATATTGTTATCCTTACCCTCCACTAACTTAAAACAAACTAACAAAAAGAACACAGTTAAATGTTAAAAGTTACACTGTAGATTATTTACTAGCTCCTTCTCTCTCTCCCCCATCTCTCCCCCCCCCCCTCTCTCTCTCTCTCTCTCTCTCTCTCTCTCTCTCTCTCTCTCAGCCCTTTCTAAGGTTCTTCCTAGGAATTGTGGTCAAGCCCAAATTTAATAAAATAAGTTACAAAATGGACCCAAAAACCAATTTAAAATAAGAATTAGAATATACAACTTAATAAGATTATGCTATAATTATTTTATACTCCCTAAGTAAGCATTATCATAAGGCAGGCCAGAAGCAAGATCAATATTAGGCAAATGAAATAGCAGGGATAGAAGCCAGGTTAATCCCCCCAAAAATGTCCCTGAGGACAATCCTTAATATAGGCAATCAAGAGATGTCCAATCCCCCCTTCATTAACATTGTTTCTGACATATTTAGCAAATGCTCCAGGAAATTTTGATGAATTTAAGGCCTTAAATCAAGAAATGCTGAGTATCACATCTTACACTGTCTGCCCTCAACTTTCAATTAGTTTCTTTTTGCCAGCAATATCAGTAATGAGGTATTCAAATGTTTTAAATAGCCTTTTAGAAACTGATACAGCGGGTTGGGGATGTGGCTCAAGCCGTAGCGCGCTCGCCTGGCATGCGTGCGGCCCGGGTTCGATCCTCAGCACCACATACAAACAAAGATGTTGTGTACGCCGAGACTAAAAAATAAATATTAAAAAAATTCTCTCTCTCTCTCTCTCTCCCTCTCTCTCTCTCACTTAAAAAAAAAGAAACTGATACAGCTAATTTATTTCAATAATGCTTTCTAAATGGGCATTTCCAATGTAACTGGCCTTTTGAGAAAACTCAAAATTGTTTAATTTTTCTACAACAGATCCACCAAGTGTTTTCAACATGCCTGAAGCAGACTTAAAAAGAATTTTTTGGGTATTATTCCTTCCTATTATTACATTACTTTTTCTAACAACACCAGACTGCAGAAAAAAAGTTTTGGAAAAACTACTTTGTCATAACCTTTTTCATGTCTGCACTATGGATATCTGCATTTACATATATCCTGGTATGGATGGTCACAATAACTGGTATGTGTCTTAAGCATAACAGCACAAGAAAATAATTTCATGTAAAAACAAATTACATAGGTTCACTTCAAGTAGTCCAGGAAGCACACTTCTTTTTCGGCAAGACTAATATTAGTGCTATTTACAGAGAGATTAAATATTAATACAACAACAAGATCATTCAGGTTTTGTGAGTTCCAGCTCATGTATCAACTATATCCTTACTACTATATAGCTTGTGGTATAGTCCAAGAAATTATCTTATAAATGAAACCAAATTCACAAGATATCTATTATGCTAATAATTAAATCACATTACAAGGAATTCACAATAAAATATATTGAATTCTATTCCATAATGAAAAATAGAATTAAGAGTTACTGTTTTGAGAAAATGATGAGTGCTATTTAACTAGATTATATTTCATTTTGCTTTTAAAAATAAAGTGATGGAAAAGAGGTATAAAATAAAGTTTCATTTTAGGTTTCTACTATTTCCATGATTAAGATTTAACTATTACTGCTCGGAAATAATCTGCTCTAGTTCCCAAATAAAGAACTGAATATAAACATAGACAAAATATTAGAAATTTCTATTAAAAAAAAAAAAAAAACAAGAAAAGTTAACCTGAATTGATTGATAGGAAAGGTAAACAAACTATTGCCTGTTTGCCAAAATCACCCAGCGTATTTTTATTAGTAAAATTTTACTGAAGGCATTCAGGCCCATTCTTTACATGTCATCTATAACTGCTTTTACACTACACTGGTGGAAATGAATAATTGCAACAGAAAACATATAGCCTGATAGTTTCAATAATTACTATCTGGCTCCTCCACCCCCAAAATTTGCTGACCCTGACCTTTTCCAAATTAATAGACGTCTTAAAATAGTATGTTAGGAAAAAGCAGAATATTTCTTTTTCATTTTTTAATGAAGAAAATGAAAAATCCAAATATCTTACATATTAAATCTATCCAAATTTTCAAAGTCAGAACATATTTGATAATAGAAAAACATGAAAAAAGCAAAACCAAGTAAGAGATCACAGAACAGCCCCTAAGATTATAAATAATAGTGTTATTTATGTACATATGAACTCAAGTAACAAAAATTAACAACCAATTCCAATACCAAGAAAATGAACATGCAAGAAATAGGCTACTTTATAAATTATTATAACTAGCATTATTGGGGGGGGGGAATACAGAAAAAATATTCTAAACTGTGTTTTCAGTTAGTTACATGTCCCTTTCTTTTTTTCATTTTAACTACCCTTTGGTTCTGTTACCAAGAACAAGCACATTCCTGAAAAAATGTTAAACTGACATCAAATATAATGAAATTATTAATGAGTTGGGACTATATGTTAGACTCAAAAACAAAAAAAAATTTTGTTTTCTTCTAAGATTGTTGGACTTTCCCAAGGAAAACACCAAATTAAGGTATATGTTTAAAGTAGGACTTTTAAAATACATACATGTTTACTCATTTGTAGCTCAAATTGAGAGTTGGCTTAACTCACTACGTTAAGAAAATATTTTTTTAAAAAAGAAAATGATCAGTCTCATTAGCATATATTAAGTAAACAACAACCCCAATAACAGTGAACATCTACAACTTCTATAAAAATACCAAATGGGGAACGAACATTTCTCATTGGTAAAATTTCGGCTGCTAAATATCTTTACAAATGTCATTAAAAATCGGTACTACCTGGGTTACCCAAATTACCAACTCAATTCAAATATTTTGCTAGCTAAAAACTAAGTAAATACACATTGATTCAGAAATCTAAACATGCCTATTTTGTTTTTGAACAAAGAGGAAATATCTGAAATATCTAAGAGAGTGGTTAGCTCATCTGTAAGATTTATAACTTATAATTATGGTGTCTTACAGGGGAAACACTAGAAATTCCAGACACAGTAATGGGCCTTACTCTATTAGCAGCAGGAACAAGCATACCAGATACAGTTGCAAGTGTGCTGGTTGCAAGAAAAGGTAAGACCTGGAAGCTGCAGTGCCCTTTCTTTAAGCTTAGCTAAATACACTTGAGTCAAGGTAATGTGAAAAATATTTATTTCTTCAGTAACATACTTTTGAAGAAAAAAAAATTGACTCAAGGGACAAGTTTATTATATCATAGCAAATTAATTTCATTCAATCTAATTCCCCATATGATTTAACTGAATTGTGCATTAAATGGTAATTAACTAAATTAAAATGAAAAGCAATGAGTAAGCTACATCTTATTGAAAATGGTTTAATAAATAAAGATAATCATTATTAAATAAATGTTAAACTTAAATACTAACCCAAGAAAAATTTAAAAATACAAATTCAATAAGACTTGCTCTAACAATTTTCCAAAACTACCAACAACAAAAAAGTATCCAGTGTTTTTTCTTATGAAGATTATACATAAAACAGTATTATATGCACATTTTAACAACATGCTTTTCTTTTGCAGGTAAAGGAGACATGGCTATGTCTAACATTGTAGGATCCAATGTGTTTGATATGCTATGCCAAGGTATTCCCTGGCTTATTAAAACTGTTTTTATAAATGAATCAGCTCCTGTAGAAGTAAACAGCAAAGGACTCACTTAAATAACCATTTCTCTTAACATTTCCATTATTTTTCTTTTTTTAGAAGTTCACTTTAATGGTTGGAAATTAGACAGAAGGTTGGGAGCTGTCTGCCTGTTATTATACATTGGACTTGCTTCGTTATCAGTTCTATATGAACTTGGAATTATTGGAAATAATAAAATAAGGGGCTGTGGAGATTGATTATTCTTAATAGTGTTAATGTGGAAAATGTGAATGGTGGGGGTGGTAGAGAAGGAAAAACCCATTTCTTCATTTAAGTCAAATAAAAACATCCTAAACTTCAGAATCTAAAACTTACTTAATAGTAATTCTTTATCACCACAGAAAAGCAATTTAAAACCAACCAAAATCACATCCTAATTTGTCTGAGCCCTTTCTTTTCATGAACAATTACATATTATAAAACACAAGTTATGAAAAAACCATTTATCATTTACCTTACAATAAGTTGATAAAGGCTGGGGAAACTAGAACAAACACTACTATGTCATACTGAAAACAAGAAGAAAATGGCTTATTTCATTAAAAACAGTATAACCATTCATTTAAACTGAATGACCAGACTTGCTGTCTTTAGGAAACCCAAACTTGAGATTAACAAAAATCACAGTATATTTTTAACATTATACTGTTAAAAGCTGGTGGGAATTTTAAAAGTTCATTTTTACAGCTTTTGTAAGCATACAGTATTACTAAAAAAATGACTTTTACTAGTAGATTCAGCAAAACAGATGAAGGAATGTTCCAACCGTGGTTTGAAATTATGCATTACGATCCAAGCGAACATCAATTTCTCGATCCATATCGATGCTCCTTTCCAGTATAGCTCCTATACCTGGTCCCATTCTATCAAAGCTGGAACTCATGCGGTCTAGTCCCATCCCCATTCCTCCAGTCACACTGTTCATGCCACCCATTCCACCACTTATTCCAGATCCTACTGGACCCATGTTAGAAGCTCCTATTCTTCCTGCAAACCCTCCAATCATTGCACTGCCAAGTCTACCAAAGGAATCTCCAAAGCCTCGATTTATTCCAATATCACCACGTCCAAAATCTCGCTCCATGCTACTAGTCATCGCCCCACGGTATAGCTCTCCCATTCGGCCAACTCCACCAAATCCTCCCATGCTATTCATTGCTTCCAGACCACCAAACCCAATTCCACTTGGACCTAAATTTCCCATTACACCACCTATGTTCAATTGGCTAGCACTAATAGGCTGTCCACCTGGACCAAGTCCCATTCCAATGCCTCCAAGACCACGTGGTAATTGTGGTGTTTTACTACCATGTGAACGGTAGTCTTCATGAGGGACAGACTTGTCATCCATTTTCACATGCATAGGTCTATCAAATAAAAACTGCCCATTGAACATAGAAATTGCTTGAACTTCTTCAATTGCTTGCTCAAAAGTGACAGTGCCCATTCCTCTGCTCTTTCCATCTTTGTCTTCTTTAATATCTGCCCGCTTTGCAGTTCCAGCTATGCTGAACACTTCCTTTAGCTTCTTCCAAACAACTTTGAAGTCAAGATTAGCAACAAAAATTGTAGAACCAAGTCTACCAGCCTGCAAATTACTGATAACCTCAGGAGGAATGTTTGGATTATTGAGAATGGAAGGTGGTAAATTCATCAACCCCGATCCCATATCAGGGACATGTCCTCCTGGAAATGATCCTCCTGTTCGTTGCAATGCCCTACGAGCATTTTCTCCGTCAGGATCCTCTTTAATATTAAGGGGTCTTCCACTAAGATCATATTTGTTCATAGTTTCTAGTGCTTTCTTTACAAATTCTTCATCTTTGAATTCAACAACACCACAACCCCTTGATTTTCCTTCCGCATTCTTAAAGAGCTCCACGTATGTAACCTCACCAACTTTTTCTCTCATTAGATCTTTAATAGCTTGGCATTTCATATCATACGGGATGTTGCTAATGAAAACTCTGTTACGATTTGGACCCTTCTTTTCTCCAGTGCCCAAATGCTTGTCTTTTGAATAAGGATGAAATCTATTGGCCTTCTTATTTCCTGAAGATTTTTCTTTTAAGTCAGATTTTTCTTCTTTCACTGATTCATCATTCTCCCTCAGTGGTAAAGCACCTCTGGGTTCAATCCCCCAGGAATTTTAACGCCATTGGAGCTACTGCTGTGCTGCGGAGGCTGCTTCTCCGGCTCCGGGGGGAGCGATTCTCCCCGCGATTCACCCTGAGACTCTGCGGGCAGCTGCTGAGGGCTGTCGTCGCCAGCGGCCAGACCACCTCGGGCTTGTCAGCGTCCGCCATCCCGCCTCCGCTGGCTCAGCCTCGGCCGCCTGCACTGAGGGGCTCCGAGCGCGACAATGGCGGCGGCCGGGGAAGCGGTAACGGATCCCCTATTTCATCACATTTTGAATAAAAGTTCTGCTCAATTTGGCATCTTCTGCTCATTCCTCCTAGTGACTATATTCTTTCTTTTTTTCTGACAAAATCTTGATTTTACTCAAAATTTGGACATCTTATATCTGTACTTGCTCCAAATTTCATTTAATAGAATCAGGAAAGTTTTGGAAGAACATTAAATAGGGTCTGTCAGAATTATGTAAAAAACAATTTTATACAAAATTGTGATGTAGTTCAAAACCTACTCATGTCTAAAAACATTACTAACAAAAAGTTGGAAAATTTTCCTCAGATATAAAATATTGGTACCTTTGTTTAAAAAACAAATTAATCTAAAGTGAGATTGTTCATAATCTTCAGAAGAATTTCTTTGAAATCAGAAACACAATGCAAATACCTGCTTACAACTGTGAAACACGTAATATTTTCAATGCACATCTTCTATCATTCAGTAATTTTACCAAAATCCTTCAATACAAAAATATAGGTACATGTAAATATTCATGCCAATTTATTTGTAAAATGTAAATTCAGCTAGGCATAGTGATGCATGCCTGCAATCCCAACAACTCAGAAGCCTGAGGCAGGAGGATTACAAGTTCAAGGACAGTCTCAGCAACTTAGAACTTGTCTAAAAATTTTAAAAAATAAAATTAAAAGAAATGGGGATATAGCTCACTGGTTTGGTGACTCTGGTTGTTTCCACATAGGAGCCTAATTGCACTGTGACTTTTGTATATAAAATTGTGTTTTTATATAGAATGTAAACAAGATTGTATACAGAGGGTGCAATGATGAAATGCATAGCTTCACAGTGAAATAAAAATATTTTTCTTATATTAGGAAATAAACTGTAGTGTGAATGTCTTTTTTATATAAAAGAGTGCAATAAAAAGATACAACAATGTATACAATTCATAATACAATGCATAGTATCCCATAAAATATTATGCTCCATATCTCTAAATAAGAAACATGGATCCGAAGGCAAATTAAAAGATTCATTTTCTCTCAAAATTAACACAACATGTTACTAAATTGTCTCATTTCTAATAAGATTTTAGTCTATCATTTTCCAATGAAACAGGATGAAAAATACTTATGACTCAAAATCAAATGATAAAAAACATAAAATAAAGACAATAATGAAGAAATTAACATAAGCTGTACACAGAATGATGAGATTTGATCATTAAAATATCTAAATTTCTTACTTGGAGAAAAAATACCAGATTTTGGTTACACAGTTTTATGTTCAAAGCCTTGAAATTTGTTTTTTTTTTTTTTTTGCTATATCTAAGTGATGAAGATACAATAATCAGAGTGAGACTTGTGTGTATATATAAATAAAAAATATCTAAGTATATTATGGCTAACATAATTGTAAAATGATCTCATTTGTCTTTAAATCAGTGGCTAACATAATTTTAAAATGATCTCACTTTTCTTTCAATCAGTGGCATTCAGGAAATGAAAATATAATAAAATTTATTTGTGAATAAGCATGCACATGCATTTCTAGTGATTAAGTTTATGCTTGGATTTCTCTTGGCCACTTGTCCCCAGATGTTTGGTCAAATATTATTCGGATGATGCACATGAAGGTGATTTTTAATGAGATTGATTTGAATCAGTAGAGTGTGAAAGCAGATTACCATTTTTACTGTGGTAGCTCTTACCCAATTTGAATGTTTGAATAGAACAAAATATTATGATTAACTGAGTAAGTAATAAGGAGCTCCTCACACCTGATTACCTGAACAGAAACATCTTTTTCTGCTTTGTTTCTGCCGTTGGACAAAAACTGAAACATCAGTTATTCTTTGATCTTGAATTGTCTGATATTTAGACTGTAACTTATCTTCCCTCTTCCTCTTCTATATCCTCACCTTGCCTACTGCAGATCCTACAACTCCTCAGCCTTTATAATTGCATAAGCCAATTTCTTAACATAAGTCATATTTATGTCTGTACAAGAATGAATGTGTGGTGTGTGGATACAATGTTTTTTTTTTCTATTTCTGTAAATAATCCTGACTATCTCACTATGGAAATCAGATACCAGTAAATTTACCATATAATTTATTCAACCAGAATGAGATTTTGAAAAAGTTTTAAGTCTCCTAAAAATTTCCAAATGAGAAAAGGAATATGCAGACTTCAATCATCATGTGAATTATTCATGGCCCATATCACACTTCCCCTAAAAACTTTTTAAACTGAAATACAATGAGAAGGTAGGGAAGTACTATGTAATGGAAAAAACATTAAGAGCTGTTTGTAAAATCAGTATACAGATTCTTCACCATGGTTCCAGATCTATTTGCCTACATAAATTAGCCTGAAAACAGCATCTAAGACGTTAGGAGGAAATTATGAGTATGTGATTTTTCTAGAACCATTAGGGACAGGTTTTGCAAAAAAAAAAAAAAAATTAGAGTAAAAAACCCTTTCCATGAAATCTATGGACACACTTTCATTGCCTTTTACAGTCACCTGTTCAAAACTTTTATTGAACATTTATTGTATGACATTACATCTTCTAAATTTTGTAGATAAACTGGCAAGAATCAAGGACTACTATGTTTTTATGTAACCTGTTTCATAAAGGAAAATTACAAGTAATAAAAAAACATATTTTCCAAGAGCATCTCCCTCCCCTGAAAAAAGGCAGCAATCAAAATTAATTTAAAAAGAGCATCATGATGCCACAGAGAGTGAGGAATTTAGAGCATGTACAACAGCAGCAACAACAACAACAACAAAAAAAAAAACACCTAATTAAGTGGTCTTTAGCCAAGGTGAAAACTCACATGAAGAAGGAAACAATGCACTGTGATTCAATGAAGTGTTGATGTCTATCTTAGGTTGGGTACCTAGATGCAGTTTTCTTTTGTTATTGTTGTTGTTTTGTGCATTAATAAATTTTGAGAAAATGTTCTGCAAGTAAAATTAAGTACTAACCTTTAAAGAAGACGGTGAAATAGAATAGGGAAAAAGAAAACTGAGAAAGGGTGTAGTCTCTGGAGCATGAGCGGTTTGACACAATTTCACATTGTCATGAAGTATTGGGGTGATCATGTATGCCCAGTTTCAGTTAACCATTGGCTTGCAGTTATATACACCTGGAGAAGCTAACTTGTCTGCCAAAATTGTTCCTATTACCTGAGGTAAATTCTAGAATAAAAACATTCATAAAACAAGGTTATGTTTTTATATGTTGATGAAAATGGTGATATCAGTCCTCAGAAAATCAACCTTTTATTTCCCACAAGAATAGTAGTTCTGTGTTCATAAATTGAACATTTGAGGTGACTATACCGAACTTAATCTCCAGAAATAACAAGTATATTTTTTAGTTATTTATTTCTGATCATTCAAAATTGATAGTTTTAACATATCAATACATTATTTAATCAGATAATGAATTAAATAATTTTGAGTAAATACCACAAATATTTAGAAACTTATTTGTATTTTCAAAATATTTCTGCACTTGCATAATGTAGATAGCTCTACAAATATATTTTTCTCTTTATATTATAAAACATGCAAGGACCTGGCAAATGTAAAAAAAATAAGTTTAATTAGAATATGTGAACAAAAATTCAATTGTAAAATTGTGACTCTACCTAAATCAACATAGGATACCTGGAAAAAATATTCAGCATTCAGTAAAGAGTCAGAGGTGACAACAGGTGCAAGAAAAAGTTATTTAGTTTTCATATGATGGTGGGAATACCCAGAAGAATCTAATATATTCTGATTGAGAGTATAGAGATGGATCTGTGAGCTATTTCAGTATTATATTCCCAGTAGGATGACTTGGAGGAATCATAAAGAAATGAGAATAGCCTCTTGCATTCTCACATCAGTTTCACTATCAGGTCTACAATTTAAAGGAGATAAATACTGAAGTTAGTTGGAAGACACAGATTTCTTGGTTTAATAAAGCATTTAGATAAAATGGAAATAGGTGAAGAGAGGAAAAATTTTTATTCTGTTAACCCCTGTATGTTTCATTGACATAAGTGATACTTGACTACTTATGAGCTATAGCAAATTCTCCATCTAGACTAGCTCTTTCTTCTCAAAATATGATAATCAACTCTGTATTGTCTTCAAAGAAGAAAACCATTCAACCTTTCTTTACTCTAGTTACTCCATCCTTCCATTTGTTCCCTCTACAGTCAGTAATCTTTGTATTATTTTTTACCCTTCCCCTCAAAACACTATCATCTCTGTTGTAATCAGGATATAATATTAAAATCTACCTGTAAAAATTAACTTAATTTGCCAAATACAGTGGATGTTTTCATTTCATACTGTTGTCCATAGTATAAATATTAATTTTATTTTTTGTTTTGTTTTGTTTATCATTATTCATTTACTTTTTTGACAGAAAAAATTAGTCATGTTTCATTGTATCTTAGTAGTAAAAGAAGAATTACCATATGCTACAGTCTACTATATGTCAACCTGAATATACATTAGTTTGTAGATGCAGTATATTTGGGGTTGTTTAAAATAGTTTGTTTTTTTTTTAAACTAGAATTAAACATGAAAAAAAATTTAAAGTGGTTTAAAGTCATTAAAATATAAACATTTGAATAATACTAAAAATGAGAAAAATACAGTTACCATTATTATTATTATTATTTTTTTTACTAAGTAAATACAGTTACCATTATTATTATTTTTTTTTTTTTACTAAGTATAAGTACTTGATAAGCAACTTGGGTAAATAGCACTTATCTGAAAAAACCTTGTGAGTGGTATAGAGACACAAGAATGCCATATGGTTGGAAGTTAGAGGGATTTGGTCCTAACCATTAGCTTCAAGAGTCTGGATTAAAAATGGGAAGAAAAGACCTCATTCACAAGAGCAATAGAGAACAAAATGAACACGAGGAACTGAGATGAACAGATAATTCCAGAAAGCAAATACCCACATTTGTGCCATTTACTAGAACTCAAGTAATGAGAGGGCTGGCAGGACTGAAAACCTACATGAACACTGCACTGTCCAAAGACAAGAGCAGGAGGCGAAGAAGTAAGCAAGGGGCGTTAACAGTCCACAAACTGTAAGGGAAGCCCCAACAGGATTCAGAACTGATTACATTTTCATATCGCTTTTGTCATGACCATCATATATTTTTACACAGCTGGCTTTGCTCACTTTAGCACAAATATTGAAGTCAAGTACAAGCATATACTCATTTGCATAGCAAATTTTAAGGGGTGCATTAAAATGGTAACCAACTGATGAGGGTATATGCCATTTTCACAATCAGAATAACATTCAAATTTACCAAATAAAATGTTTTCTGTTTGAAAACAGTTACCTATAAAAATTTTGGGGATTTGAATTAAAAACAATACATGACTTATTAGCAAAACATTAAAACCATTACTGATGTAATTCTCTGTAGGAGGCAGGTCATGAAGTAGTAGTCATTCTTTTATAACTTCTAGAACTTTGTAAACACTGTTCTGGAATACAGTGGTGAAGTGAGGCTTTGATTCCTTCACCAAGAGATTACATAAGGGAGTTTTCCCAGCACTGGCAGGATCTTCCACATCCCAAATTTCAGGCATGTTGCCACCAGGCTTGGATCTTCTTATACACCATGACTCTTCTAGAATGTAATAATTCACTTTTAACTTTACCAATTCTTGCTTCACTTCTTCAGTTGCTTTTCGACTATACATTGAGTATACTATTTTCGTTCTGGCTCTCAAGCCTGCATCTTCATAATGTGGATGGTTCACAACCGGACGAAGGGCAGACAACTTCACACTTGCCATAGTGGGCATGGCACTGCAAACACTGCATGTGGTTTGGTACTATATTTGATCCATTCTATAAGTTCTTCTTGTGGCAAATTGCTGAACTCCCCTACAATATTCCATTGGGTTTGAAGATTCGCTGAACCTTGAATTGACATTGCTGCTAGTACAGCAAAAACAACAGCACCAGGATGTACTTTGCAAAAGAGCCATCCAAATAACTGTCTAGAGCAGATCAAGGAAGCCATAACACACATGTGTGGTGTCAAGAAGAGTTTTAGTCTCATAATCAAAATGCCAAGGGCTGTATAAGCTAACAGTTGCAATGCATGATAAACCAGCTCTCCATGATCAAACTGATGTTTTCTTATATGTGTCTGTTGTTTAGCTAAGATGCTCCACATATCACTAATAATCTTTCTAATGATGGCAATGAATACTACAAGTACAGCTGGGAGCAACAAAGTCTTTGTATATCTCAGAGGACTCTCCTTTTCCATAAAGTCGAACTCTGCTGCACAGGTATACAATAAAGTATCAAAATCCTTATAACTGAAGAATTTTGATGTTAATAAGTTGCCAATATGAGCATCATCTGCAATTCCAAAGATTCTAGATGTCAAATATTTGAGTATAATGGTTCCAAACAACCAAAGACATCCTTGGATAATCCATTACCTAAGCTCAGACACATTTATTTTCACAAAATGTGGTTTCAATGCCAGCATGCCCCAAATAATTACCAAAGAGGAAGCGTAATAGGATGTTAACAACATTGAGTTCCCAAACATCAAAACAAAACAAAGTGCAAGAGAAATCATGTGTATATAAATGATCTTCCCTAATTTATATATATATCAATATACCCCACAACATATACTGCAAATAATGATGCGATCTGAGTAAGAAGTACAAACTGAGCAAACTGCCATGGAAGCATGAAAAATATATTGGAAATGCAGAGCGCAATCAAGCTTCCTCTATAAAGTTTTGTAGCCCTGAGAATATGAGTCACAAGCAACATCTGAAGTACAAGGAAAGGATACGAAAAGCTTTCGCGGAGAGGCGGTGTCCACATCACACGGGTACACTCTCCATGATTGAAAAAGAAGCATAACACTGTAACCAGGCCTCCCAATCGACTTCCACTTAAATATGTGCCGTATATGAAGAATAATGCCATCATTAGTCCATTTAAAATAAAAATTACAGCAACATAAAAGCAAGCAGGATCTCCCAATCCTTCACAACTTTCAATAGGACTGAGTCCTTCTCCTCTGGTAACTGTCCAACATATCTTGGTTTGAATACCAATCATGTCCATTTATTTGGTATAAATTCGGTACCAGCTGGCCAAGATTACCTCAGGGTAAAGATTAACCTTTTTAATGTATTAATAACAAGAGGGTATTCGGTCAGTTTATCATTCATAATCATCCATACTCCATTCAAAAATGAGGGGGCTTCCACAATAGTCTTGAAGTAAGAATAATATAGCCCCATTTCAGTGCGAAAAGCCATCTCCCTTTCCAATGTTGAGAGGTGAGAAAAATGACGATCGTTTTCAAACAGGTGTGTTATATGGCTCCAGTGCAACACGGCTGCAAAGGCAGCTAGTAGAAGCATGGTCCAGGTCCGGCCGCGCCCCGCGCGCCGCAGGCCCAGCGCCCCGCGCAGCCCGGCCACCAGGCGCCCCACCAGGCGCCCCCCGAGGCCGACCCCAGCGGGCGACACGCTGGGCTCCGCGGGGCCCCTTCCTGCCCGCAGCGCCCTTGCGCCCTGGGGACGGGGACGCGTGCTCGGGTCCGGAGCCCCTCTTAGCGGCGACTGCGAGTTGCGGGGCGGCTGGGGCGGCTTGGGAGCCGCCTCCCGGTGCTTATTCCGCGCCTGCAGGACCATCTTGGCATAGTCGCGCTCGCTCGCTGCGCGCGCCCGGACGGCAGCTGGGGAACCGCGGGCTGGCTGGGCGGCCGGCGCCACTCACTCTCTGGCTGGCGGGCGGGCGGGCAGAGGGCGGGCCAGTCCCTCCCCGCGGGCTGGGAGGCGGGGAGAGCACGAAGGCCTGTCGGCGGCTGCCTACTTGGCTGTATGGCCAGGAGGCGGCTCCGGACTCGGGCGCCTGCCGCCATTGCCGCCGCTCCGGTTGTCACGGCGACCGCGGAACGCCGGGGGGCGGGGGCGGGGGCGGGGACACCCTGCGAGCAGCGCGGCCCCGCCCCCACCGCCCCTCCGCGCTGGACGCGCTAAATATTAATTTTAGGAGTGATATTAAGGAAAAATTTTAATAGAATTATATCCTACTCTTTCTCACACTAAATATTGGTTTTGTCATTATTTGTCTTGTGGGGAGAAACATCAGTAAGTCAACTTTTTAAAAAATCAACATAAATTAATATTATATCCCTTACAACATTTTGAAAATCATGTATTCTACAGAGTAGTAGTGTTTAACACCTGGGTATACCTATCCCTAGGTATACCTGAAAGTTCTTCAAAAGATAATAAAATCTTTAAAGATAATAAGATCTTTAAGGGAATCAGTTCCTAGTTTGTCTGAGATCTTGCCTGTATATTTTACATTGTTCTTTCCAACTTCTCTTATGCATTATACCTTGCCATATCGAATTTCCTTTTAGACACTGATCCAACATGTAAAAATCCCCAGGGCTGCAGTGAAAACGAAACAAAAAGGATTTCTACTAATAATTCATTGAGTACAAACTAAGAATATCCAAAAGAAAGATTTGGGGTGATAATGGTAAAAGATCTTGGTATTTAAATGCCATATGTGCCTCTGCCTTGTCACGTTTATCTGAGTACCTATGAATTAAGAAACAATATATGGGTGGCTGGGGTGTGACTCAGTGGTAGACCAATTCCCTCCCACATGTGAGGCACTGGATTTTATCCTCCACACCACATAAAAGTAAATATACAGAATAAAGATACTGCATCCATGTAAAACTAAAAAATAAAGAAAAAGATTTGATTTCAAAGATGATTATTAACTTTTTAAAAAGAGTGCTTCATTATTTATTGACTATATTTAAGAGGGTAAGCATGTACAATTCTCATACCTGGATGTACTATGGTAGAAACAATTTTAGATCCTTCCTTATGCTTTTACTCCTTGAGACCAGGGTATTAATATGTTTTTTTTAAAATCTAATCAACTCAGGCTTTCTGACAAATATATGACCTGTCTACTTGTTATATCAATTGAAGATCGGCTTTGTCAATTAAATTATATAACAAATATTTCATATGTTAAATGGCTTTAGTCTGAAATTTATTCAGTCATTGGTAAAATATACTTAAGTTACATTTATATTAAACATCATCTCTTCACATACACCCTTTATTGGTATTTAAACTTCAAACATTTCTAATTACAACATGAAAATGTGCAAGAGAGTATGCAGCATTTTAGAATTCCTTTAGGGTATATGGAAGCTCAAATGTTTAAAGAAAACCTTCAGAAGTCTTTTGTGAGAGTTATTAGCCCTACCCTAGAGGATAAAATGTATATATATCTCTAATAAAGTGGGAAAAGAAGTTATCTCTAATAAAGTGGGAAAAGGAGAGGCAAAACTTAATTTATGGTACTTGAGTTTCAGTGTAGCTTGTTTTTTTTTTTTCATTATAGTTTTGACAATCTTGTATTATATAGTTTAAAAACTATTTGTTAGGAATGGTGATTATGTATCTTTGATGTCAGAGGAACATTATTATGTTTTTTTTTTTTTGCTTTGCAGTCCATTGCTGATGAGTTTAAGGAAGCAGTTCGTTATGTCCTTCCTCACCTTATGCTGGTGACGGTTTTCATTATTTTGAAAATATTAAAGGTAAGGCAAAAACTTCCTGGGCCTTACAGGAAATAAATTTATGACGTCTGAAATCTATTTTTTGAACTGGTCATAGTATTTTATATACATTTTATTCACAAAAATAAAATATCTTATGGCTAAATGTGTGTGTGTGTGTGTGTGTGTGTGTGTGTGTGTGTGTAATCAACTTTCCAGAAAATTTGGAGAAATATCTTTCTTATGTTCAGGTAATTTCCATTGAATAGATAGACAGGAAAATTTATCTGTTATTTCACAGTGAAATCTTGAGTTACCAATGTGATAGAAGAGTTTACTTTTTGAAATGAACTTTTAGAGACACACAATATTAGTCTTTTAATTGTTGATTTATTTATGTAATAATTTTATGCATGATATTGCTCTAAAGTTTCATGTTATTTTAACTTCTTAAGAAAATAATTGTCTTGGGCAAGTAAGTGCAATTACCCTGCTTGTATGAGGCACTGGCTTTGATTCTCAGCACATTTAAATGAATAAAATAAATGTCAATCAAGAACTAAAAAATATCTTTAAAAGAAAGTAACTTATAAGTTGATTGTTTTTGTTTGTTTGTTTTTTTTACTGTGCAGTATAGTATTATTTCTTTCACAATTAGGGCTAAGACTTTATATGTATTTAGAATATACATATTAGTCTTAATCACATTTGCCAAATGTCAAGAGATCTAGTGAGGGATTGGTGACAAAAGTAGCTGTGGCTTTAGGCTGAGTCAAGCCACCATAGTCAAATATCTTAATCTTATATGTAGACTTAAGTGGCTATACGAACAACAGTGTAATTATCCACATAAGGAAAATATTTGTACTATATAGTAAAATAAGGATTATTGCAATGTTGATAAATATAGAAGACAAGTATAAGTCCAATGATAGAACTTCTAAGAAGAACTGTACATAATCTAGACATGTTTTAAGAAACTAAGTAGATATCTGGGGTAATGTATGTATTATTCATATTAAGACTGCACTATATTTATGTATTCTTTATGAAGTGATTAGCTTTCATGAAGATATGTGCAATCAAATTATGTAAGTATTATTTTCGCAATATGTGTAATATTTCTCAATGATTTTTTTTTCTTTTCGTTTGGAAGTAGTGAGGATTGAAGCCATATCCCCAGACCTTTTTATTTTTATTTTTAATTTTTGTTTTTATTTGTTGACGCTGGCCTCAAAGTTGTGATCTTCCATCCTCCCAAGTAGCTGGTATTACTAAAGGTGTGACCCGCCATACCAAGTAGAGAATTCTTGGGATAGGTAAGTATCCAGTAGACATCCCCTAATGAGCTATGCAGGGTGATATATCCTTTTAATTCCAGAAACACAGGAGGCTTGTGGCATAAGGATTGAAAGTTGGAAGCCAGGATGGGCAACTATCTCAATATTAAACAACAACAACAAAAAACTGGGGATGCAGGTCAGAGGTAGAGCACTCTTGGGTTCAGTTTTCACTGCTGACAGCAAAATCAAAGTATACAAAAAAGAAAAAATCACCAAATAAATTTCTTGCCTATGTGCCTAGAATGTATGTACAATAATTATTCTGACATTTATTTAATATTTTTACTAAAACAATTAGATGGAAAAAGTGTAAACTGGCTGTCTGAAGCAATACAATCAAAAGACGTAAATTAGGCCAGGTGTGCCTGTAATCCTAGCAGCTCAAAAGGCTGAGGCAGGATGATTACAAGATCAAACTCAGCCTCCTCCACAATGGTGAGGCACCAAGCAAATTAGTGAGACTCTTTTTGTAAGTAAAAGTCAAAATAGGGCTGGAGATGTGGCTCATTAATTGGTTGCCACTGAGTTTAATCCCCAGAACTCCCCCAAAAGAAAGCAAGTACAAAATAGTCAAGCAGAAAATTCATTTGCTTCTTAAAAATGTTTGAGAAGAAAATTTCAGTGAACAATATTTGTTGGAATCACACCTGAAAAATCAAAAGCAATCTGAAAGTAGATGAAAGTGCTCAGATGATAGCTGAAACCAGTGGAAATTAGTAGCACTTGTGGAGGGGAATGAGATTGGATGGTTCCAGAAAATCTCCTTCTCCAACATGCCTCTTTGGTAGTCCCTCTCCTGCTTTTAAAAGATTAAAGGAAAGTGCGTGGGCACTTGAAGTGAGAAAGGAAACTCTTTGATTAGTTTTGATTTTTATTTAAGGACAGCAGTTACTCTCTCTTACTAGGTACTTTAAAGTTTTAAATAATTTTTACAAGGAAACCACCCATGTGTAATCAACAAAACTATAATCCTTGGCATAAATATGGAATATCATTAGTTTTAATTCAAGCATGGCAAATTTGAAAAACAATTAGAAGTGTAAAATGGAAGAATAAGCCAAGAGAAGATACTTAAAATGGGGAAAAATTTTAATAACTCCACAAAAGATTATCCAAATGGCCAGTGAACATATATTCAAGCTCATTATTACTACTCAAGGAAATAGAAATTAAAACCACAAGATACCATTACATACACACATATGAAAAAACTTAATAATTGAAAATGTGTATAAAGAGCAACATGATCTTTTATGTATTCTAATAGCAGTGAAATCTGTACTAGTTAGGAAAACTGCTTTGTATTATTTCTTAAACTTGAAGATATACATACTTGATGACAAAACATTTCTATCCCTGAATATGTACTACAGAGTAATTAACTGCATAAGTGTACCAAGAGACATGCACAAGAATAAAATTATGTCATTTGCAGGTGTAATGGTGGAACTAGAAAACATCATGCTAAATGATATAAGCCAATTCCAAGAAACCAAAGGCTGAATGTATTCTCTGATAAATGGATGCTGATCCACAGTGGGAGTTGGGGTAGGGAAGAATGAAGAACCTTTGGATAGTGCAAAGGAGAGTGAAGGGAGGGGTGAGGCATTGGGGATGGGAAGGACATTACAATTAAACAGACCTATTAGCATATATATATATATATATATATATATATATATATATATATGATTACAGTACTGGTGTGACTCAGCACCATGTACACCGAGAGGAATGAGAATTTATGCTCCATTTGTGTACATTGTGTCAAAATGAATTCTGCTTTACTGTCATGTAAAACCAGTTAGGAAAAAAAAAATCACAGTACCTGGCACATAGTAGGTGTTCAATAAATATTGTTAAAATAATTTACAGAAAAGAATGTTCATAATAGCAAGTTTTATCAGTAATAGAAAACATTGTTGGGCTGTGGTTGTGGCTCACTTGTAGAGTTCTCACCTAGCAAGTGTGAGGCACTGGGTTTGATCCTCAGCACCACATAAAAATAAAATATAATAAAAGCATAAAAATTATCAACCATAAAAGAATAAATTACATCTTATGCAGAAAACTGGAAGAAAATTTAGTACAACAAACACCATTATCAGTGATGCTTACATATGAGAGATGACAATATTCTTTTGTATATATGTACCACATTTTGTTTATCTGCTCATCTATTGACGAATTCTTGGGATTCCTTCCACCTTTTGGCTACCATGCACATCTCATTTTGTAAGGATTAGTGGTGTTGAGTACCTTTTTGGCCCTTTTTGTTGAAAAATATCTATGTAAGTCCTTTGCCCATTCTCTAACCAGAATTTTAAAATAATTTATAAATAGAAATTCTTTATACATTCAGGACATGTATTGGAGACATGATTTTCATGATACTATTTAGTATTTTAGTACTAATTAGTACTCATTCAAAATAAGTTCAATTTCCTGTTACTTTGGAATGAGAATCATAAGAAATAAGGCTGGACTAGTTTGGCTTAAGGTTATCACTTTCTTTAGCAATATAAAACACAATATCAGACCAGATTTAAGGCACTGTTTTAATTTAAAGTGGCTATCTACTTCAGTGACAAGAAAAATCTATTTGTGAACTTAATATTTAAATAGTTTTTGAATTTTATTTCCCCAAAGCACATACATTATATGGTCAGATGGGAAAACATTTATATAATGCGAAATTGTAGATATCATACATACACAGTTGCCTAAAATTTATTTTCAAATACATTGCTGAATTGCTGTTACTGATAGCAATACTTTAAAGTTCTTTTGTAGAAAACACTTTTCTTTTTTGTTCTTTACAAATTGGTCCCCTCCCATTGTTGATTATAAATCTTGTTTTTCATTTTTTTCCTCATATTAATTCATATGAACTCCTCTTTATAACGATGAATTTTAGTTTTTAAAACATGCTTCAATCATTATTTAATAGGAAGAAAAAAATAATCTCATTTCCCAATTTACAAATTCTTTATGATATAATTTTATATTCACATGAAAATATCAAGTCTGTCCTTCATTGCTAAAGACATATGTACTCTCTGACTTCAGCAAATTTAGAGTAATTATTGTTTCCTTTTTTAGGAGGTCTCTAGTTTAAAGCTTCAGGGGAAGGTGTATTGTTACACCTCCTAAACCTTTTAGGCACATGACTTCACTTCTCTGTGCTTCACTTCCTTTATTTGTGCCATGTTTATGATAAAAAGGCTAATCTTACAGGGATGTAATAAAGATTAATAAGCTAATGCATAAGAGAACATGAACAGAGAAATACAAAAATAGTCATCTTTCTTTGGTTTAATATCTAATTTTTAAGTTTTTATAGAATAAGTCATTTATTTTAGTAAATTCTGCCAGTTTTTTTGGGGGGTACTTACCATGTGTAGGAACTCTAGTAAAAATGAATAGAAAAACTATATTTTAAGGTGTTTACATTTTAATGAAGAAAAACACTGAATTATAATATAAGTGGTTAATACAAGTAATATTATGAGACCACCATGGTAGAACTCACTAAATCTGCATAGAGCAATCAGATTAAAAATTCATGTGAATTTGTTGGGTGAATAATGATTTACCTAGTAAGTGTGTTTGACCTTAGTTATTTGAATAAGTCATGAAAGATAAATACTGAAGAACTATTTATATTGTAAATAGAAATGGGAGAATGTAGTAAAATTCTGACTTGATCTTATACTGAGGAAAAATATCCTAAAAATGTTACTGGGAATACTGACAGAACCGGAATATGAAATGTAGAGTAGGTAATAGATCTTTATTAACATCTAATTTCCTGAAATGTATCACTGTAGTGAGCTTCTGTAAAAAAAAAAAAAGGAAAGAAAGAAAAAAGAAAAGAAGGAAGAAAGGAAGAAAGAAAGAAAGAAAATACTTATTCTAAAATGTACCACTGAAATATTAAAGGCGTCAATGGGAAGAATAATATTTGATAATTTGTGATTCATTTGATTTTTTCATATATTCCAAAAATGATCTCAAAAGCATTCATAAATATTTCCTGTTCTTCCAAGGAACTGGAAAGTATCAAAAACTACTCTTAAAAAGGAGTAAAATGGTGCACACAGAATGATGAAGCTTGTGGCAAAATGTTAAAACAAATTACTGACCAAAATATATAGGAGTTTATGTGTTATTTATGCAACTTTTCTGTGAATGTGCTGTCGCTTCAAAAGAAAAAAATAAAGAGAGAAAAGGCTTACTTGGAAGACAAGTTCATTAAGAGCCATTTTAATATCCTACAGGCTAAGTTCATTGGGTATTTAGCAAAGCCAACATGTAGAAAGGATCTGGAGCCCATGAAAGAGTATGATTAATTTGTAAGTAGTTAAGTATGATAATTTGCATGTCAGTGTGGAAAATTTAGGATATAGGCTTTCAAATGTCTGTACAGAAACTACTTAGATATTCTTAAGCTGAAAATTTAAAAAATATTTTGCAAATTATGGGATGAAGTTTATGCCAGAATCATGATTTATATACCAATAAATATAGAAAATCTCAAATTCTAAATATCTGAATTTTTTTCCTGCTTGACAATCTTTAATTATTACACAACTCTATTAAAAAGACATATGTTGGGGCTGGAGATGTGGCTCAAGCAGTAGCGCGCTCACCTGGCATGCGTGCAGCCCGGGTTCGATCCTCAGCACCACATACAAACAAAGATGTTGTGTCCGCCAAATACTAAAAAATAAATATTAAAAATGTTCTCTCTCTCTCTCTCTCTCTAAAAAAAGACATATGTAACCGTTTGGGTGGGCTTAAGCTAAGTAGACAGTAAAAAATTAGTATCATTGTAGCCCTAGAATCCAATAAAGATTTAATAAGTTAAGGCCTAAGAGTTATATTGAACATTAGTGGCAATTTAGAAATTGCTGTCAACAAAAACTGAATAAAATGCTTTAACCATTTCTGAAATCAATATCCATCTTTATTAAGAACATTTTAAAGTGGAGTTGAGAAGAAACATCAGAAATGTTAAAGCAGCAAAATAAGTGATTATGCTAGTAAAATTCACCCTTAAAAGCACAGAATAAGCAAGTGTTATATTTTTGGAAACTTTATATGGTAATTTCACCTATTTTTCCTAATACTTTAATGTTTTATTTCTTAGTCTAGAGATTAAGATATTACTTCAAGTGATAGTCACTTAAATTATTTTTATTGCTAATCTCTTAATAGCAAAACTTCTCCAGGTAAGTGCCTCTGTGTTTCATACATAGAATAATTATTAGGAGATGAATTCAAGTTAATGGACCAAGTTCTCAAATAATTTTTCACCATTTCTTTACTGAGAAAAAAATATCCCTGAATGCTTTTGAGATATTGATTGAAATATGGGGAAAATATAAACTTTGCACACATTTTCTAGACACTTAAAATCATTAAATAGATTTGTTTCATTTTTTTTTCTGAAAGAAGTGATAATAATTTGTTACATTTGTTCTTGCATAAACATACTTTTATATAATTTTATATGATATTTATGCATTATTCCACTTTGAATTTTTCTGTCAAAAGAGCTGAAATATAGAAGCATAGTCCAATGTAATTTATTTAGAAAAAATAAACTTTCTTTCTTTTTGAGAGGGAGATACAAGAGAAGTTTTGGAAAATGAAATAAAACCGGAGATTTGCAGACTAACAAACTGATTTTTAACTATGATTTCTCAGGATTATAACATAGAATATTTATTTTCATGGTTTCTTGATACTGACTATACTGGTTCTATTTTTTCTTATAAAAATTTTAGGAGAATCCTTTATGGACTCTGTATGCAGAAAAGTTTCTGAGGATTTGAAGTGGTAAAGGTTTTCTACTTTATTTTGTTGTAAAACAAAGATATGTAAATTATTTGAAATTGCTGAAACTCAAGTATGTTATCCTTGAAAGAATATGAAATCATTTGTAGGAGTTTATCCTGTTTCATGCAGTCACAGTTACTAATAAATAAAAGTAACATAGTTTTCTTGTTTTAGATATTTTAAATTATTTTTGTAAATCTAGAAGATGTTTAAATGATATTCAGTTTTTTTACTGTTTGTTTTGCTAGTAATAATTTACATGTATATTGTATTTGTAGAAAGAGGCTTGGTTTAAGGGATAATAAAGTCAACAGAGTAGTGTAAAATAACTGTTTTATTAAATGTATTTAAACTGTATTTAAAGGTTTAAATGCTTGATGATGCTTTCTCTAGTAACAAAAAATTGAGGCAAGAATTAAACAATGCAGTTTTAATTTATCTTTTTGGATATTCTTAGCAATTGGAAGCATGTGGTGAGGAGCCAGAAGACAGAGAAGATTTGAACCAAGCTGTTACTTTTCTCATGAATCTTCAAGGTAGAATGGACATAATGTAAAAACTGTATTCATCTAGACACCAATCTTCTTAATTCCAAACTGATGAAACAATGAATATTTCTTCATGCTTCATTGTATTTGGTGCTTGGTTTTCTCAAAAAATATAAATTATAATGAAAGTTGCAATTTTAAAAGTCGTGCTTTGCTTTCAATTTTCTGTTTGTTTTACTTTTTATTAGCTCTTTCACAGCTAATACACCTAAAATATGTTTAATTATTTTTATAATCAATACAAGAGTTTAAGTTTCTTTGTAATTTTACTACTTAGGGTAATAGGAATTTTGAAATATAGAGTCTGTAGTAGTTCTTTTTCACAGCAATGAAACAGGGCATATATGTATTAGTGACAAAGTTAAAAGAACATAAATTTTGTTTATAAAATTTAGTATTTTGTTATTTATTTATTTTTTTAAAGTCTGTGGATTATACCCATGGTTTTATTTATACTGATAACTTGTTCTGTACCACTGAATAACACCATTAGCCCAATGAAATACTTTTGCAACTTGATTTGAAAGTTTGCCCTTGAGGCAACTAGGAATTGGGATTATGCAATTATTGATTAAACTTAAATTCTTATCTTTTTTTTAAAATTAGGGATCCAGTTTGCCCTTTTTATAATCATCAATTAATTAGAAAGTACTGGACCAATAGAAAAATGACAGAAATTGGGAAAAATAGATGGATGCATGAGCAAAGATATTGCACAGTGCTGCAATGAATTCATAATGGAAGGACAAATGACAAGAATTGGTGCTAAGAAGAAAGACATATTTTTTTCTTTGATGGCTTAATGATCAGAAGTAAATTTAATCATGGCCAGACCAGCTTCCAGGTTACTGTAGTGGAGACTATAGATTAAAAGAAAAGTTTTCTTTTATGTGAAGAGTAGAAATCTGTGATAAGGAAGATACTTGTGGGGCAGACATGCCTTTGCACTAGTACCCCCAAATGACAACAGTATCATATTTGCTAAGTCTGAAGAAGAGAAAAATAATTGAATGTCAGCCCTTGCTTCTCTTAATTAAGGATCATATAGCTGAAGGCAATTTTTTTTGTAGTTCTATGTATGCAGTACTGTAGAAAAGGTTTTATAGAATTTGTATGTTCTATAAAATGATAGGAAACTGGAATCTTCAGTTGATTAGTTTTCTCTGTTGTATTTAAAATGTTTTTTTTTTTTAATTTATGTATCAACAAATTCCTTTCCTTTTGGTTTTCTTCTTAGATTTGAAATTCCAGATCCAAAACCTACTGAAGCAGACAAATTGGCAATAGAGAAAAGTGAACAGCCATTCAGTGTTGGACTTGGAAATAAATATGTCCAACCAGGACAACTTAGGTTGTAATTGAATATTACATTTTCTATGTGCCATTACATATTCAGTTTATAGTAAACACAAACGTTCTTAGCTCTTAATTTAAATGTAAGTATTAGTGCTAACTTTGTGATCATTAAATTTTCCAAATTTCTTTATCTATGAAGCTATTTTAAATAAATTCTCTGAAGAAATGTAGCATGCTATTTGCACTAGGTCTCTCAGGCATGTGATATGTTTACAAATCAAAGTGTTTTATGGTAAGTAAAACTGAAATGGGAAAGGGAGGGGCAGCGTGGGGGATAAAGGAAAAAGAAAAGCAGCCAGACAGTCCAGGGTGTATTCGAGAAAACTCGGTCCTCCACTGTTTCCTTCCACCTCTTTCCCATAGAGAACTAATGAACACATAAGCCGGAATTCTAAATTAAGAAGGGTCCTACACAGAGCCTGAGACCCGGTACTTCCTTTCCCTTCCTCCCCGAGTGGGCTGTCCAGGGCGATAGGGTGACAGGCGGTGGGGTTCTGCTCTCATGGACAATGAGGTGCCAAGGGGCTGGTGATGGCCCAAGGGATCCCAACCCATTGGAGGGCAGTGGCCCTGCATTCCTTGGCTCCTCAGGACAACTCTCCACAAGCACCAGCTGCTTTCCGGTGCAGGGACGCGGTGAAAGCCCGGGGCGGCGGCGACTCCAATGGGTCAAGTTCGCAGTGGTCCGCGCCCCTGGCCGCACTGGAGGCCGGCTGGCGCCGGGAGGCTCGGCCTCGCGTGGTGGCGCCAAGTGGGGAAAAGTTTGCAGGAGCGCTGCGGGACCTCGCCCGACCTGACCCCCACTCCCTTTGCCTCGCCTGGTCACGCCCAGGTCACGCCCAGGCCCCAGCGCCCCGCGGCGTCCCGCCCTGAGCCTCCTCCTCCGACCCCAGGGCTCGCCTGGGGGAAACACCTTGGGGCTCCTAGGGCGGGTGGAGGAGCAAGTATCCCGGGAAGACCCATGGTGCGCGAGGAGGGTCGGGGGCGCCTGGCAGGGCAGAGGGCAGCCCCCGCGCCGCCCTCGCCCCGCGCCCCTCCCCCGCGCCGCCCTCGCTCCCCGCCTCCCCCGCGCCCCCCCGCGCCCCCCCGCGGCCCCCCCCCGCGCCCCCCCCCCCCCCGCGCGGCACCCCACAACCCCCAGTGCGCAGACGCGGCGGCCCCAGCGCGCATGCCCTGGGCTTCAGAGCGCATCCGGCCCCCAGCGGCCCACGTGATCCTGTTGACTGCTGTCTGATCCCAGCAGCCACTGGCTGCGCGGCTTGAACCTCTTGCAGTCCGGCGGTGAGTTTCCTGCGTGAGCAGCAGCGGGGGCGTTCTCCGGCGCCAGGGCGGGCGAAGTTCCGTGTCCCCACTTTGCTGCAACCTTTGCGGGCTCCCTGGCGGGTGAGGGCGGCGAGCGTGTGCGCGGGGCGGAGGGACACCTTTCGGCGGGAGGGAGGGCTCCGTGTCAATTTTTTTGTGAGACCAACCGCTGCGGGAGCCTGTGGCGGGCGGGAGGCGAGCGCGGGGACCCCCGTGGCAGAGCCATGGATGGACCGGATCGGGGCCTTGGACTCCGCAAAAAGCTGCGGTGGCGGTCGCAGTGAGACTGGGAGATGCGCTCCCAGGTCCGTCTAGGGGCCGGCTCTGGATGGCGGGGCCGGCCAGACTCAGGCCCTTGCTCGCTTCGTCATCAGGCTCCAACAAGGAAGAGAATGGGAAGCCTGGTCCTCCGCTTGGTCCTGCTCAGACCCCCGCGGAGAAAGCAGAGCGAGTCCACCTTGGCCAAAGAGGACATCCTCGATGGGTTTTCCAGGACCAGCTTTGTCCCTTTTGAAGCGCTGGAGGTAAGCGCCCCTCCCCCGTCTGCCTTTACGCACAAGAATTGGAAAAAAAATGGTTTCTGTGTTCCTTCCAGATACAGCAGTTACTTGCACTTGGCTTCTGCTCCTAACTTTGCCACTCTAAGCAAATTTCATAATCCTTTGTACCTCATTTTAAAGTTGTTGAATATATAGATTGCTACTATCCCTTCCAGCAGTGGAAGTATGTGATTTTACAGATGACTGAATGCTCTGAATAAGATTAAGAAAGGGTTTTTTTTTTTTTTTTTTTTTTTTTACAGTGTCTACAGGTCAATCCAAAGTGCTATTAAGTGTCCTCAGCTCTTAGGTTGTTTGGTATCATTGGAAACTATAGTATCAAGTTGTTTTTTAAAATAGGATCAAATTTTCACTTGTTTTAGTGTTTCACTTTGACTTGTAGTGATCCCTACTTAGAACTTTAGGGAAGAAGGGTTTAACTAGTGCAGAGGATGACAAGATGTCTGGAAAAATCATTATTTGAAATACTCTCCAGATAAATAAATAAATATTCTCCCAGTATTAGGGACTGAACTTAAGGGTGCTCTTCACTGAGCTGTATCTCCAGCCCTTGTAAGAATTGCTTTATTTTGAGGCATGGTCTCCCTACATTGCCCAAGTTGGCCTTGAACTTGTGATCCTCCTGCCTCAGCCTCCTCCATAGCTAGGATTGCAGCCATGTGCCACCATGCTTGGCACTCTGGTTATATTATTTATTGTGCCACCATATGAACTTTCCACCTGTTCTTCTAACTAAACTTAATTGTGTGTGTATATATTTTATTTATTAAGGGATTCTATCTTAAAATGAAATAGCGGCATAAAAAAGAAAAACCACAAGTATTACAGAAAGTCTTTAAATAGATATTGGTTTTAGTTTTACCATGTATAACCTGTGTATCTTTGTGCACGTTATTCAAATCTCTGATCACCTTGCTCCTTGGATGTGAATTCAAGTGATAACATTGCTTATATTTCTTTATATCTATAGGGTAAATGCTGGCATTACTCAAATAAGAAGGGCTTAGAATTATGACTAATGATAACTCCTTCAAAAAGATGTTCTAAGAAGTAAAATGGGCCTATGAAAAATTCTTTAAACATAAAGTCCTATCCACCTGTTCATCATTATTAATTGTTACTATTGTTAGGCTTTTCATGCAGAATGCATGCTACTTAATTAATATTTGGATTATCAGATATGAGTTTTAATTTGTGGAATATAGTTTTTCTTTAATGTTATCAAGAATATTGCATTAATATTTATTGGTACTATCTTTTCCTTCCTAGAGAAGTTCCTACATTATCATGATTTATTTCATTTATTGAACGTTTATTTTAAATAAACATTTAAGAATGTATATTTACTATGCTCTGCTTTAGCTATATCAAATTTTGACACACAGTGCTTTGTTTTCAATGTCATTGAAATTACATTGTGATTTGCTAGAAAACCCTTGTTTTTTGTAAAAGAATGCTTTTTAAATTTATTCCTGTCCTAATTTTTTTTTTTATTTGCAATTAGTTTGTTGACAAAACCAGGTCATTTGTTTTATAGTTTGTCTTACTCAAAATTTTTGTGATGTATCCTTGTCACATGTTTCTGTGTTTCCTCTATTTCCTGAAATTTGACCTTTAAATCTAGAGCCTTAATCAGGTTTTAATGACACATCTCTGGCAAGAATATAGTAGCCAGGCATGGTGGCACTTGCCTGTAGTTTCAGCTACGCTGGAGGCTGAGGTACGAGGATTGGTTGAGCCCAGGAGTCAGCCTGTACAACATATGGAGACTCTGCCTCCAAAAAATAGAGAAAAAAGAAAGAACACTTCATAGGTATTATTTTTGTGTTACCATTAACTGACAGTAACATGTTATCATCTTTTCTAATGTTAGTCATCAACAATTATTGTCTGTATCTTAGACAGTAATTGATAAAGGACAAGAGTGTATGTAAACATTACTTTTAACTGTTTGTTGAAATATTTCTATAAAACAAACTCACTCATATCAGCAATTTGACTCCCTAGATCAAATTCAGTCAGAAAAGGGCATAGGAAAATGGGATAATTTCTTTCTCTTTACTGGATGTTTTTTTAAATAATGAACTTGTTCTCTAGCATGAACAAGGGTACTCTTATACATTGCTGGTGGGACTGCAAAATGGTGAGGCCAATATGGAAAGCAGTATGGAGATTCCTGGGAAAGCTGGGAATGGAACCACCATTTGACCCAGCTATTGCCCTTCTCGGACTATTCCCTGAAGACCTCAAAAGAGCGTACTACAGGGATACTGCCACATCGATGTTCAGAGCAGCACAATTCACAATAGCTAGACTGTGGAACCAATCCCGATGCCCCTCAATAGATGAATGGATAAAAAAAATGTGGCATTTATACACAATGGAGTACTACGCAGCACTAAGAAATGACAAAATCATGGAATTTGCAGGGAAATGGATGGCACTAGAGCAGATTATGCTAAGTGAAGCTAGCCAAGCCCTAAAAAACAAATGCCAAATGTCTTCTTTGATATAATGAGAGCAACCAAGAACAGAGCAGGGAGGAAGAGCAGGAGGAAAAGATTAACATTAAGCAGAGTCATGAAGTGGGAGGGAAAGGGAGAGAAAAGGGAAATTGCTTGGAAATGAAAGGAGACCCTCATTGTTATACAAAATTACATATAAGAGTTTGTGAGGGGAATGGGAAAAAAATAAGGAGAGAAATGAATTACAGTAGATGGGGTAGAGAGAGAAGATGGGAGGGGAGGGGAGGGGGGATAGTAGAGGATAGGAAAGGTAGCAGAATACAACAGTTACTATTATGGTATTATGTAAAAATGTGGATGTGTAACCGATGTGATTCTGCAATCTTTGTAATGTTTTGAATAACCAATAAAAAAATAAAATTAAAAAAAAAGTATTATTATGAAAGCACATAATATGTGCTTGTTTCAATTATGGAATCATGACACCAAATTTGTTCAGATTTTTGCATTGGAAACCATCTTTTTTTTTTTTTAATATGTTCATTGATATTAAAGTTGCCTTCCTGGGATGTACACACATACTGAGGATTGATCCCAGGGGCATATTACCACTGAGCTACGTCACCCGCCCTTTTATTTTATTTTTCTTTTTTTTTTAAAGAGAGAGTGAGAGAGGAGAGAGAGAGAGAGAGAGAGAGAGAGAGAGAGAGAGAGAGAGAGAATTTTTTGATATTTATTTTTTAGTTATCGGTGGACACAACATCTTTGTTTGTACGTGGTGCTGAGAATTGAACCCGGGCCGCACGCACGCCAGGCGAGCGCGCTACCACTTGAGCCACATCCCCAGCCCCCTGGAAACCATCTTGAGTCCCTCTAATATGAACTCCAATATATTTTCCCAGTGTTCTTAATTGTTTCAAGATCAACTTGTGCATTTATTATTATTATTATTATTATTATCAATATATCTTATACAAAGTAATGGGTTTTACTCTGACATTTGCATGTATACTTGTATCATATTTTGATCATGTCTACCCTCCATTCTACTTTCTCTTGCTCTTTGCCCACCCCCCAGTATCCTTCCCCCTTACCAATAATTCCTTTTCTACTTCAATTCATCTCCTTCCCACTTTTTACCCTTTGAAAAAACACTAAGGAATGTTCTATTTGGATTTTTTTTTTTGGTGGTGGTGGTGGGGAGGGGGGAACTAGGGATTGAAGCCAGGGGTACTTAGCCATTGACATCCCCTGTCTTTTTATTTTTATTTTGAGACAGGGTCTCACTAAGTTGCTAGGGCCTTGCTTAGTTGCTGAGGCTGGCCTTGAACTTTTGATGCTCCTACTTCAGCCTCCCAAACTGCTGGGATTATAGGTATGCACCACTATGCCCAGCTCTAGTTGGATTTTATGGTAAATCTATTTTTAGTTTTTTGAAGAATCTGTAAATGGTTTTCCATACCAGCTATACTAATTTGCAATATCATCAACAGTTTATACAGATTCATATTTTTCCACATTTCAACCAGCATTTGTTATTTTATTTTTTGCTTTTGCTTTGGTTTGTTTATTTATATGACAAGAGCCATTCTGAATAGGGTGACAGGAATCTCCATGTAGTTTTTTGTGATTTATTAAGGCTAAAGATATTATTTTTACATATATTTGTTGTCTTGTATTTGTATTCTTTTGAGAAATGTCTGTTCAGATCATTGGTCCAGTTACTGATTGGAATATTTGTTCTTTCTGAAGATTAATTTTCTGTCAGATGAATAGCTGGCAAAGATTTTCCCCCATTCTATAGATTTCCTCTTCGCTCTCTTGGTGGTTTCCTTTGCTGTGCAGCAGAGTTTTGATTTATTGTAATCCTATTTTTCAATTGTTGTTTTTGTTTCCTGAGATATCAGAGTACTATTAAGGAAATCATTGCCTGTTCCAGTATTTTGAAGTGTTTCCTATATGTTTTCTTCCCGTAATTTCAAAGTTTTATGTCTTAAATTAAGATTTTGATCCATTTTGAGTTGATTTTTCTTCAGGGTGATTGAAATCTAGTTTCAGTCATCTGCATGTGGATATCCAGTTGTCTTAGTAGCATTTGTTGAAAAGGCTTTTCTCCAGTATATGATTTTTGGCACTTTATTGAGATCAGCTGTCTGAAGATACATAGGTTTATTTCTGGGTCCTCAATTCATATATATATATATATATATATATATATATATATATATATATATATATACACACAATTTCTCTATATATATCGAGAGAGAGAGAAAGAGAAATTGTAATGATAATTGTATTATCTGTAAATAGGGAGATATATCTTATTTATGTTTATATTCTCTTTTTTTAATATTTATTTTTTTAGTTGTAGTTGGACACAATACCATTATTTTAATGTGGTAGTGAGAATCGAACCCAGGGCCTCACATGTGCTAGGCAAGTACTCTGCTGCTAAGCCATAACTCCAGCCTGTTTATATTCTTTTTTGTTGTATCCATGTATATCTGTTTTTATGTTTATGCCAGTTTTTTTAATTAAAATAGCTCTGTAGTATACTTTATTTATTTGCTTGTGTAGCCTTTTGTTTATTTATTTTTTGCATTACATTTCTTAATACACCTTTATACCACAATTTATCATATCTTTGATTGTATATAAGGTATGTTGACACCAAATTCACATCTTCATATTGTGTATACTGATGAGGGTCTCTATAGTACGTTTTAAAGTAAAGTCCTTTTGCTCAGAATGATTTTGATTATTTGTGGTCTTTGTTCATTCCAGATGAATTTTAGGATTTTTTTTTCTATTTCTGTGAAGAACTGTGAAAGATGTCATTGGTATTTTGATTGTGATTGCATTGAATCCATAGATCACTTTCAGTACTATGGCTGTCTTAACAATATTAATTCTTCCAATCCATAAACATGGAAGATCTTTACATCTTCTACTCTCTAATCTCCTTCTTCACTACTTTCCAATTTTCACTGTAGCAATCTTTCGCCTCCTTGTTCAAGAAATACTGATTTCTTTCTCAGTCCATTCATTACTGATACATAGAAAAGCTAGTGATTTTTGTATATTGATATTGTATCCCTACTACTTTGCTGAATTTATTTATCAGTTTTGAGTCCTTTGGTGGAATCTTTAGGATTTTCTGAGAATATAATTGTATTATCTGCAAATAGGGATAATTCAACTTTCTCCTCATATTTATATCACTTTATATATCTTTCTTACCTAATTGCTGTGGCTAAAATTTCAAGCAATGTACTGAATGAAAAGGTTGAGAATAGATACTCTATTTCCTGATTTTAGAGGAAATTCTTTCAGTTTTTTCCCATTCAGAATGATGATGGATATAGGTTTATCATATATACCTTTTATTATAATAAGGTATCTTCTTTCTATATCTAATTATTCAGAACTTAATCATGAAGGACTGTTGAATTTTACCAAGGACTTTTTCTGCATCTATTGAGATGATCATGTGATGTTTATTCTTGATTCTATTTATGTGCTGTATGGTGTATTCCATTTATTGATTCATATATATTGAGCCATCATTGCATCCTAGGAATGAAACCAACTTGATCATGATATATGCTCTTTTTTTTTTTAATTTTTTTTATTTTATTTTATTTAGTTTTCGGCAGACACAACATTTTTGTTTGTATGTGGTGCTGAGGATCGAACCCGGGCCGCACGCATGCCAGGCAAGCGGGCTACCTCTTGAGCCACATCCCCAGCCCGATATATGCTCTTTTTAATGTGCTGTTGAATTCCTTTTGAAAGTATTTTATTGAGGAAATATATCATCTATGTTCATCAGGGACATTGGTCTATAGTTTTTTTTGTTGTTGTATCCTCATCAAGTTTTGGTAACAGGGTGATACATTGCAGAATGAGTTTGAAAGGGTTTCTTTCCATTTTAATTCATGGAATAGTTTGAGGAGCATTGATGGTAGTTCTTTAAAAATCTGGTAAAACTTCATCAATGAATCTGTCTGGTTCTTATACTTTTTTGTTGGGAAACTCTTTATTATTGCTTCAATCTCATTGCTTATTATTGATCTATTTAGATTTTTTTTTATGTCCTATTGGTTCGATTGTGGTAGGTCATCTGGGCCCAGAAATTTGTTAATTTCTTCTAGAATTTCCAGTGTATTGGTATATAGTTTTACTCAATATTGCTAATGATCCTATGAATTTCAGTGATATGTGTCATATTATCCTTTTTTCATCTCTTTATTTGTTTGGGTTTTCTTTTTTTTTTCTTTTGGTTTGTTTAGCTAAGTATTTGTCAATTTTGTTTAGCATTTCAAAGAACCACCTTTTAGTTTAATTGATCCTTTCTATCCTTTCTATTAATTTATTTCCTGTTCTGATATTTATGATTTATTTCCTGCTACTGATTTTGGACTTGGTTTGCTCCTGTTTTTCTAATGCCCTGAGAAATATCATTGGATTATTTGTGTTTACTGTGGTGATTTTTTAAATGTATGTACTCTTAGTTATAAAATTCCATCTTAGTACTGCTTTCATTATACTTCTGAAATGTTGGTAATTATGCAACACTGGCTGAGTCATGAAGAATTGAGTGTATGTCTAAGTTGTGATTATTGATCCTGAGTATATCTTAGTTTAAGTTTCCTATGTTGTGAAACAGGAATATTTGTTTCTTTGAGAATTTGATAAAAGTAGTCCTGAGTGATTCATTTCAGATTATAATGACAACTTTTATTACTGCTTAAGTTTTTGTTTTTATTTATTTTTAAAGTTTTTGGTACTAGGGATTGAACCTAGGAGTGCTTTACCACTGAGTTACCTTCCCTATTACCCCCCCTTTTTTAAAACAAATTTTTGAGATGATTTTGCTTAGTTGCTGAAACTGGCCTTAAATTTGTGATCCTTTTGTCTCAGCCTCCTGAGTTACTGGGATTCTAGGCATATACCTCCATGCCTAGCATATTAGATAAGGCTTTAGAGGGAAAGTAAGAGAAGAAACACTTGGAAGTGAATATTCAACTCTCTGTACCAAAGTAAGATGACTTTCTTTTTTTTTCAATCCTGCCAAATATCACAAAACCTGGACATTATGAAGGAAAAAGAAAATAAAGGTTTTTTTTTTTTTTTTTTTTTTTTTTTTTAGTTTTTTTCAATGTAGTAAGAAAAAGTGGGAGCAAGTAAGTATTTTCTTAGGCAATATCTTAGAAGAGTCTTCAAATCTTGTATAAAATAAGTGGTATTTATCTTGAAATTGCATATAGACACTGTCTTTTTCTTATTAGACTGCAAGTGCTCCTGCAACTCCTCTAATAAATAAGCACCGCCCAACTTTTTTGAGGTCCAATACTATTTCCAAACCATATGTTTCAAACATCCTGCTATCGGATGCACCCAAGAAGAGTCGTGCTCCATTGCTTCCAATGCCAGCATCTCAGAGTACCCCTGAGGACCTTACAAACATACAGGAGAGGCCAGCTTCTTGTGTGGTGAAATCCACAAGTGTGGAGGAGACTGATAAGGTGGGTAGGTTAGTTTTGTTTTACAGGATGAGACAAGGTTACGTAACTTAGACCCCCAAGAAAGTTAGTAACAGTTATTAATATGTAATAACATGAATAAGTACTTAACTAAAATTGGTACTGGGAAAAGATTATATGTAGTTTGATGCAATGAAGAATAAGTTGCTATTTTAAGGAGCTTTTTTTTCAAGCAAATAGCTGGTCTATAAACATTGTCTTACTTAATGCATATATATTATACGTATATGCGTATATCATTTGAAAATAAGCATTTTCAAATGAAAATGTTTTTAAACAACACTCTTTGTGCTAATTCATGGGCTTCTAATTTGTATGTCTTCTTTACCTAATTTTGAGATTCTCCAGAGGAAATACTGGTGTCTACCTAAAATCAATACTCTATTTTTTAAAATGAGCCTTTTAATAGAACATATTGTGATTACCTTTATGTGTTCTTATGTTCAAATCATTTTTCTATGTGTACCTTTTCCTTTAAGTTTTATTTTTCTTCTTCTTCTTTATTGTCTTATTTTTACTCCCCTATTATTATTGGTTCCCTTTAATCCTAAATTTGGGAACCTATTAGCAAACAGCTTTTTATGACTAAGCAATCTGTACATTCTTGCTTTATTCATGTGGAAGGTAGATGATTTTTCAAGTAAATGTGATTGAACATAAGATGATGTATTATGTTGCTTGTAATCACACAATAATTTAAATGACTTTGAGAGCAATTTTTATTTTGAAGTATTCAAGACAACAAGTGGTCTTCTCATATCTGGTTGAAGGATTTTATTTCCTCCTCAGAAGTTTAGTAAATTCTAGCCTCAAGAAATGAACTCTTCCCATCACCTAATATGCATTTGGGGACTTTCTTAATTTAAGAAAACCCAGCAACTTGATTTTAGTTTTTTTTGTAAACTATCATGTGTGTCTTTAGAACATAGCAATTTGAATAGAAACACATCTTTAAAGAAATGCTTAATGAAGTTGTTACTTAGAAAATCAACTCTCTT
This sequence comes from Callospermophilus lateralis, assembly GCF_048772815.1. NCBI lineage: Eukaryota > Metazoa > Chordata > Mammalia > Rodentia > Sciuridae > Callospermophilus > Callospermophilus lateralis. The sequence goes on along the minus strand of NW_027513584.1, from coordinate 113,917 downwards.
ATTTCTATTAAGATGTCTAGTTTAATGTTTGTGGTATAAAATCTCATAAACCAGGAATTTTTTTCTGTGATGGAGTCATTTTTCTGACAAAGTTTTCCAGGGTTACTGCTTGGTAGTAGAGTGAAGCTAGGTGATCTTGAGTTCAGTCTTAAAATGAGTGTGGGAGTCCATCAGTCAGGTGGAGGACCCTGTCTAGAGATTCAGTTCCTGAATACAATAGCTTGCCTGGGTGTGTGGAAGGATCAGATTGAACCAGCAAGGAAATCTAGAACCAAGTCAGGGTCAGAGACTTCATTTTGTACTTGTAGCTCGTTTGCATTTCTTCATAGCAAAAGCATTTTCAGGATTTTTTTATACTTGAATTTACCCTAAAATTACATCCTAAGTGTGTAAGTTATTATACTCTCAAGTAGTTACCAAAGCATCTTTTTCTGTATACAGAAATCATCATAGCCCCTTCTTATAAATCTTCTGGATTTCCTCATTCAATCCATTCCAGTGAACTTCCTTTGTACTTGGCTCCCCAGGAGGTCTAGGTTGTCTCTTAAAATTCTGGACTGTACTACCAGTGACCTTACTGAAAGCTATTTATTTTGATTCTCGCCCTCTGCTCTATGACCACTTGGTGCCCTGTGTTAAGTAATCTTTTTTTAGTATGTTGCCTTTGGCAAATTACACATCTTTATACAATTTTTAATTATTTTTTCTTTTGATCTGGACATCTGGATAGTTCTTTGATGTATTGTTCAGCAGAACCCAGAATTATTTGTTTTTCCCTAGAGAAGCTGAAGAACCATTTTTTATCTATTCATTACAAAAGTGCATGTATGCACACACATGAATTCTTGGTTGCCTAGGCATCTTAGTGCCTTTTCCTTACATCCCTGGCCATATTTGATGTGAATAGTCACCCTTTGGTCCTGATTTTTTATCTTCTGCTGCATCTCACTGTGTACCTCCGTACCTTGCACAGGTCCAGGAGGAGTCAGTTTTTGTTTTTTTTTAGATGGGGATTGAACCAATGATGCTTTATCACTGAGCAACATCAAAAGCCCTTTTATTTTTAATTTTGAGACAGAGTCTCACTAAGTTGTTGATACTGGCTTTGGACTTGCAGTCTTCTTGCCTGAGTCCCTGGGATTACAGGTGTATACCATGGTACCCTGCTAGGAACCAACTTCTTATACTTTAACCACATCCTATTTTTATTTTCCTTGCTGTCACTCTTTTACCCATTGTCTGAATTGGAGATACCTGAATTCATGATTCACTATGTTCACTCTACTCTTTAAGAGGCAGCACATCTGTTCTTTTGTTAAATCCATGGGCTGATAATTTTCACTATGTGATTTTAATAGTGTCCCCCTATGTCCAGGTCTTAAATAAATGAAGTCATATTTAAAACTAGTGTTTTGTGGACATACTTATGGGTGTAGAGATGAGAGCATCTTAATTTTAAGTTAGACCCAAATCCACTGGTGAGTATGCCAATGATGCGTCCACAGAGAGGGCACTTAAAGTGAAGACAGAGCAAAGGTGATGCCATGCTGCTGCATGCAGCTAAGGAGCACCAGCAGCCAGCAGAAGCCATGGGATCATGGCCTTTCCAACACCTTGATTTCCTTGATTTCGGATTTCTGGCCTTTCAAACCATGAAAGAAGAACTTTGGGTTGATCTAAGCTACTCAGTCATGGTAATTTATTATAGCAGTTATAGGAAACCAATATATCAGTAACTATAATTGTAACTCCAATCCTGGTATTCTTCTGGTTGTACTTTGACCTCACTGTTTCTTAGTGACTCATTACACTTATAAACCAACATATTTAAAACCAAAATCATTTTTTCCCTCCTAGACTGAAAAGCTAAAGATCATTTTTTACTTTTTTCCTTATTCTTTCACATCTACTTAGAAACCAATTCTTCTCATTGTCACCCTTCATAATGTCTTCCATTTCCTTTGCTGAAGTCATTCCTAGGAAAATCCAGGCAGAATAAGGTGAGAAATAGTATTGAACTTATCCTCAGGATGCTCTAAATGGAGCAAGCTGCCACATTTCTATTTTTTAATTATCACTTCCCAGTTCAGAAACTGCAGTTTGATGTGATTGATTTTCTGGGTCTCAAGTTTCTTTACAGACTGATCATAACTTTTAAACTTTTAATTCTCATCATTTTCAGGATGCTTTTAACTCTGACCACAAGATTTGACTTATTGTCTCTCATGTGAAATCCTGCTTCCTTTCCTTTCATAATTGAATGGCCCGATTGCACTTACAAAAGTTCATGTATGCACACACATGAATTCTTGGTTGCCTAGGCATCTCAGTGTCTTTTCCTTACATTCATTCCTACTATCCCATTCAGTGGGTCCTGGTTGGTTTTTTTTTTTTTTAACTTAATTAAGAATTTTTTTTTTCAGATTTTAGCATAGAATACTTTTTACTTTCTCTTAACATGTCTTCCTTGTGCTTTTTTTATTTTTTATGTATATGTTTAGGTAGTATGTTCACATATTACATAATGCTAAAGATAAAAAGGGGAATACAGAGAAAATCATCTTTTTCTGCTTTGTACTCAACTAAATTCTTCTGCCCAAGGGCAACCAATATTGACAGTTCAAGTCCCTTTCAAGAGCTAATGAATGTATGCACATTCAAGTCAATACTCATACTATCAATTGTTCTTTTCCCATGGTCATGTGTTACCTATACCATGTTATTCCTCACTTTTGGTATTTAATGATTCATTTTGGATATCCTTATTAGAACATAAAGGGCTTCCCTTGTTTAAAGATTGAATAATATTACATTGATGGATATAACAGGATTTACTTACCCTGTCATCTAAAGATAAATATTAGGGTTAAATTGTTATTGTTTAAAGCTTAAAGCTCTGTTAAATTTTTCTTTTGTCCTCTTCCAGCTATAGGGCAGGAATTGTGTTCTCCAGCAAAATCCTATGACAATGTAGGTATTCAAGAGAATTGGTGGTATAGTATAGAGAATTGACAAACATTAATAAGTAGAGCTTCCACATATCCAAGTATATTATATACAATGAGAATTTGTCATATCACAAAATTTTAGTATTTATTTCAGTTTTGTATTTGTTGAATTTTCTGAAACACTTGGATAACATAGGTTGCTTATATTTAGTTTTATGATAACTGAACCACATGGCTTTTAGCAATGTTTGTCTTAGTCTTTTATAGAAAATCCAGAATTTTGACAACCTTATATTTCAAAATCAAGGATGAACACCTAAAACATTATATTATATATTACACTGTGCATATAAATATAATTAACCATTGGATTGACATTACTTATATACAGACATTCAGAAAATTCAGCAAAGCATATCAATTACTTAGTTTACTGATTACTTGCTGAGGCTGGTCTTGAACTTGCAATCCTCCTGCCTCAGCCCCCTGAGTTACTCGATTACAGATGCCACCACTCCTGGCTGAACTTTGAATTTTAACAAGTCACTATTTTATGTGATTGAAAGTATAGGCATGTTGGGGAAAAAATAACTGGAAGAAAAAATATTTGTACAAATCTGTTCTTAAGTATGCAAAGAATTTTAGATACACTTATATCCTATGATTTTCATTGTCTGTGAAGCAAAATAAACTACAAGGGTATGCTGTTTAACAGAAGTACAGTGTTGTAATCTTTTCCATTTTTTTTTCTTCCAAACTATACTAAAGCAGAAAGCAAATTTTGGAAATATTTATGTTATATTAGAAATACAAATGCTTACTTTGTATGAGTAAAGTGACAGAAAATAGAGAAAGAGAGATAAATACCAGTAATGTCTGAGAGTGATTTATAATTAGCAGTTTTATCCATTTTGAGCTTTGAGTTCATTTTAGTGTTCTTTTAAAGTCACTAATACTGTGTTTCCCACAGTCAAGGCTTACCAATAAGTTAGTTCATCTGTATCTTGAAAAAAATTGTCAAACACATCTCTTTTATATTTTTTTTGGCTGCCCGTATTTAATAATTTGCCTAATTCCTCTAAGACATTTCTCAATATTGGCAAATTAAGATATTTGGATTGTGTTTTTGGAACTTATACTGAAATTATTCACATTATAGGCTGTTGATTTTCTGAGCTGATTTTGACAACTGATTGTGCAGTTTCCAAAAAAGATTCATAAAAGTTTAAAATTAGTAAAATAGTCTAAATTTTTCTTAGAATAGTTCCGTACCTAAAATTTTCCCCATTTAAGACTGTATTTTATAGAATATATATTTCACTGTCAATTTCATGTCCTTAAACTTTTCTGTACTTTTTCTCCATTATTTCAGGCTTTATGTCATTTTCCCTATAAAGGTGGATATATTCCTATCTATAAAAATGTTCATTTGAAAAGAAAAACTTTTCAATTAGAATTTTCTGGCAGTTTTTAATGGAACTTTTGGAGCATTTTGTGGTTCTAATGATTCAAAATGTCAATTCTGTGACAAAATATAAAATATTTGACTCATTCTCTTATTTATACAAACCATATCCCATGCATTAGTATAGAAAATGTATACAGTTATATATAGTAAGACCAACATGTGTGAAAACAGGAAGTCAGAAATGCATTGTCTTGACTTAAATTGAAAGTGACTTATAATTCTGGAACTAAAACAAAGTTCAGAAATCTAGTTTCTGCACTGTATGTGCAGAAACTGGATTTATTACATTAGAAGAAGAGTTAAAAGAGTTGAATTTGTGGATAATCTTGACTCAGAATTCATAGAACCTTTGGGAGAATTTTTCATTTGACATATTTGGTGTGTCTTTGTGGTTTAGAGCTATGTGTATACAACACCCACCAGCTTTTCCACTGACCACTAACATGGTATGCCATTTTTTTGGGATATTGAGTTGTGACTGAAAACACAGTCGGAATAATCTCTAGTGGATATTTCATTTTGTCTTCTTTTGCATTCTGCTACAAACATTCAAAGATTGAGCAATTGAGACTTCTGCCATCTAGTATTATGCAAGTGAAATTTAATACCTAGAGTATTCATTTTTAATAAGTAACTTAATTTTTTAAAATATGTGCTGTCTTCATTTTTTACTCACTTTTATATCAATGGTTTACAAGCAGATGATGTATCTGCTTGTATGAGTAGGTATATATTTGTCTTCATTTTACTTAATTGATTTTAATCCTACTTTTCAACAGAGTAATTAAGGCTGTAGTCTTCTATATGTAAAGTTTGTATTTGTGATCTTTAAGAAATATACTGTTTTTTAATCCAGATCATCGGGTAATCTTTTATTTTCCCCTCCACTCTCCTCTTATCATATGGAAAGTGGACCACACACATCATTCTACAGTTGCCTAGGAATAGTGGTTACCATGGTGTTTGCAGTTTGATACATGGAATACAGCTGTCTGTACTTCCAAAAGTATGACTGGTTTCAGTAGAGAAATGCACTGGCACAATATATTTAATCTTTCCCAGATATAAAGCATATTTTGTCATTGTGGTTTTCATAAGGTTCATTTCAAGCATCACAATAACAAAAGCAATGGTGAATGCTTATATACTGACTATTAATATTACATATCAAGTTTAAAAATATTACCTAGTTAATCTCCACAATAACCCTCTGTATCACTACTTTTTGTTTTCTGCCCAATTTACTTTTGACTGAAAAGTAAAAAAAAAATTATGCTCATTGTAAATTTAAATTTTAAATAAAAATATTATTCAAAGAACAATGGGTTGTGGGATTAATGTGGATTTCTCTTCCTTATCTATTAATATGCAAAAAAGTTGTTTCTCTCTAAAATTGCACAGGTTATTCATAAAACCATATTGAAAACCATCAGTGTTAGGAGGCTTTCTTGACCAGTCCTTGTGGTTCAGAGTTTGCTTAGCCTGTCTGCCATGGGAGAGATTCACCTTTCAGTGGTAATTGGTTTGTGTTAACAGAGGCCAGGGCAGAGAGAAGCGGGCATCCTTCCTAGAATGATGGTGATAAGCTTATAGAGGTGGGGCACTGTCTGGAATGAAGCCAGCTATACATCTTTGGTGCATTTTTTGGAATCAACTGAATTGGCCCCAGTTTGTTTACCTGTAGGTGTTTCATATTCCCCTACCCTGTCCCTAGAAAGACTTCTGTTAAAATGGTAACAGAAGACTAGAGTTACCACCATTCCCTATCTTTAAGCTTGATCATGGGCTCTGCGCTCTTCTGGTTCATCCTGTCTTTTCCCCACAAGATATACTATTGAGAGAGGCCGTCATCTTTGGTCTTTAATAAAATGTAATAAGCAAAGGTTTCTCAATAACAAGAATTGGTTGAATGCTATCGCAGAAAATTGTAGGGCTTATGAAATGAAAATGCATGTTGCTTCAAGAGAAGTGTAAAAACATTTTCAGGTCATAACACAAGTTGTATAATTTGTAATTTATTTATTCTTTGCATAGAGAAGGACTGGAAAAAAGAAGTATATTGTGGCAGAACAGGAATTGTCATGGTTTGGAGCATGGTTACATTCTATTCTTGGGCCTATGATTTTTTTTTTTGTCCGTGTCATTTTCTTTTTCATCATCATCTTCATTGAACTTCTCTGTGGCTTGGTTTTCTCCTCTGTAGAATAAGGTTTTGTAACTGTGTTCATCAAAGTGTCTTCCAGCTCTAGTATTGTAAAATTATTTTAATCCTTTTATTGTCTTTTAAAATTGGACGAAAGGGCTTTGTTGTGGGAAGCTTTGTTCAGTGGTAATGAGATGGTGATGCCTGCTTCAACTCTGTGAGGATTTATGAAACCTAAACTACAGAAGCAACTTAAGACATTGAATAATGGACATCTTTCTCCCTGGACTCCTGAAGGACCACATGGGTATCACTAAAAAGTGCTGAAAGACTTAGTTTCATGAAGATGTGTTCAAGTTAATGAAGTTGCTAAGATATTCAAGTTAATGAACTTGAATATTTCATACTGTCTCATAGTATTTACTAGGAATATACAGCTGGCGAAGAATAATGGTGAAAAAAATATATGTGTGTATATATATATATATATATGTGTATATATGTGTGTGTGTGTGTTTGTGTATATATATATATATATATATATATATATATATAATTTATATATATATGTATATAATTTATAATAATTTTACAGGATTTCTTAGGTTCTCTCTATTTACCCCGCTCCTGCCCACATGTGAAAATAATATTGTATACAGATAATAAAAAAACTCCTAATAGATATGTTAAGTAACATTATTAAAATTAGGCTACTGTTTATATGCCTTAATTCATTTTTTTCTTTTTGTGTTCTTTAACTCTTATCTAGAATGCATTGATTCCAGTGACTCACATCTTATGATTCACCTAATGATTAATAAGTGACCTAGTAACTAGTGCAAAGCTAGTCCTCAGCTAGTCATCAGTCTTTTGAACATTATTTCTGTTTTCAACTTTTATTTAGTTTCATTTGAACCAGTGAATTTTGATTTGGATGAGAACTGTGGGACACTAACTCTCTGGCCTGGTTTTCAACCTGACATTGCCCTTTTTGCTAGAGGATTCTGTTTTTTCATTGTAGTGTTTCCCTTTTCACAGAGCACACAGTTTGGTGATGTGTGTTTCTATAACAGGTGCAGTGGTCACTAATGGCAGACAGACTTATCAGTAGCTTTAATTAAATTAAATAATTGAATATCTCTAATGATTAACCATAACAGTTTCTCCTGGTAAATAGAAACCCATTTTCTCATATTGTAAACCCTTTAGACTTAAAATTATTAAATTTTAACCACTGTTAAGTATATATGTATGTATGTATATATATATATATATATATATATATATATATATATATATATACACACACACACACACACACACACACACATATATATATATATGTATATATATATATATAAAATTTGACCCAAGGAAATGTATCCTGGTTATAAAAGGTAAACATTTATAAATTATTCTTTATTTAATTCTTCATGTAAACTTCACCTGTTAGATTGTTCAAATTTATATACTCTAATGCATATTCACGTACTCATCTCCAGCATTTAACAAACTAGTGTTAAATATTTAACTTTTATTAAAGTCCTTCATGGTATGATGAAATAACTTGAGGTGATTAAAGGTGAAGAATTTTAGAACGGCAAATTTGACTTATGCAGTGGACGAAGCACAGGTTCCTGAACATTGAACACTGTTGGGTTTTAAAGTTGATCATTACTGAGATTGATTCCAGTAGGACCCCCAATGCCACTGTCACCAAAGAGAAAGGCAGTCATAAATACTTTTTTTTAATATCCATACTTTTCACTTTAACCTTAATAACTATCATGTTTTTATTTTGTTTACGGAATACATTCACATGTCATGTAATAACAGCTGATAAAAATGGGACATGTACTGTGTATTAGGCACCATTTTATATATGCTGAGATTATTTAAGGACCACAGCACCTTTTAACATAGATATGGTTACTTTTTATGGATGATGAGACTGAAGGTCACAGAGACAGTAAATGACACGTTTCTTGGTTCTGCCCCTAGTGTTCACCCCATAGTTTATTTTGGGAATCACCATTATGGTGAGCTATCCTCCAACATAAAAACTTCTATGAACCTCCCTCTGGTTTAAAAAGATACACCTTCAGCACACTAGGTGATTGAATTCTGATCAGTGCAAAAGTACAGTTACTTGGAGACTATTGGGAGCGCATCCTGAAGGATACAGGAGAATATATTCTAAATGGAAACTTGTGTATTACTTAAATAACTGTGGTAATTTAGGAAGTCTACTTTATAGCTGTAAGTAATCCTGTGTTTGGAGCCTTTCCAATCTTTTGTATTGGGATATATACACAGTATACATATCTAAATACACCCAGCTTTCTTGGCTACAATCTAACCAAGAAATACTTAAGTGTTCTAATGTAAATACTCCATATTTTCCTGCAGACTTTCACACAAGAGAAGGATATGTTCAGTAGATACAGACCATCTTTTCCTCAAGACCAAGTACTCCTCCAGGTTTTCTTAGTAGTGATATTTTAGTCAACCCCAAAAAACTTCAAATTTGACTTTTAGTAACTTTCTTTGGCTGTTACCTTAGCTGACTGAAGCTCTTTTCTGAGAGTCTCTTTTTATAATAACAACTAACCTCTTCTGTATCCCATAGGATGACTGAAAATATAAAGCTATTTTTTAAATGCAATTACTGGTGTTACATCTCAAAATTTACATTTTTATTATTAATCTTGTGTTGATTATCTAATCTCACAATTCTTATTAATTTAGAACTCCTGCTTTTGGATAATCTTATACTAATTGTTACATTTATATTTTGTCTCTTTATTTAGCAAGTTTTCACTATTAATTATAAGATGGAATCAAGTTATGACAGGCACAAGTTCTACCTCATATCAATTAGTAAGAATCATGTCTTTACTAATGTCCTTGTTCTGAGGGTCTGTGGTTCCAACTGCAACTCTAGAAATGTACACCCATTTATACCAGTGTTTTCTAGAATGATTATACTGTATATGCTTCCATAGCTTTGCATTCCCTCAATTGTCTTCATAAATGCTATTTATTTATTCTGACAAATTTCAAATTCCTTGTTCATAGAAATATGCATATTCTGTACAAAAATGCTAGCTTATTTTAGTATCTTCAGACTGATAAATATATGAATATGTGGGTATTGTGTATTTGAGTTATGGATATGTTCACATGAATTTGTGAGTATAAAAATTCCTCTATTTTTAAAATTTCTATGCTGTCTGCTTTACTGTATTATGAAAGTCTTTAGCTCTTAAACACTATTGTCTGTGAAGTTCATATCATGACTGCCTTTAGCATGTAATAGGTGAGATCCATAAGTGACAGTGATTGAGAATATGGCCTAAGGTGGAAGTATTTTTATTATATACCTCATGAAAGCAATCAGTCAAAACATGAGAAACATGAAACTAAGGAGGGAGATCAAAGATGTCATTACTTGGTGTGCTTTTACTGCATTGTTACTAATAAACCAGGTCTGCAGTGAGAGTGATGCTTGAATAAGGCTAAACTGAAGTCAGTTTCTCAAGAAATAACATCTTTAGATTTTTAGACAAATATTTTAAAATGTTCTTTTAGCATTTAACCATCTCCTTGAGTTTCTCTGAATTTGCTAATACTGTAAGAGATCAAGTGAAAGTTTCAGACCACAGAGGCATTATAATCTACTCAAATCAGTATTTACTGCTAATTTCTCACTATGTTTCTATATCATCTGTTTATTACTGAGGATCCTTCTCTTGAATTATTTCATAGGTCTGTTGGGGATCCATCCCATGACCTCCCGGTGGGGGATGATCACAATAGTCAATCACAATTGACTTTAGTGGTTCAGAATCAAAATCTGAGTTTGAGTGGCAGGTTTTCTTTTCTTGCTAGATTATTAGAGGTCTGAGTTCTGAAAGAGGGAACAGCGTAATACGATGGCAAGGGCTAGCTATAACTATATACCAACTGATATGGTAGAAGTTTAATATTTTGGGGGATGATGAGAGCACCAGCCACCTTATCTGTCCTTCCTTAAGAGGAATTATGAATGAGGGGTTTGTATAGTATAGAATCTGCCATGTAGGCTTGTGTTTCTGTCCCTGTAGTGATCCATTATTGTCTTTAGTATCTCACACAGTTGGCAATGATGATAGCTTTTAAATCATTTTTTTTTCTTTTGGGGCAGGTTTTTTTCCCTCTGGCAGAAGCATTAGAAAGTTATGAAATAGTAAATTCATCACTTTTTTCTGGATGTGTAGCAAAGCCCAAAGACAGAGAACTTCTTATGTATTGGACTATTTTGCTTGGATGTACATACATGGTCCTGTAAGAGTGGAATGACCCAAATTTACACAAACATTTAGTCCAAGTTTATTAAGACTTCTTACCCATGAAGAAGAAAATACAGAATTCATTTTCCACTCACTTAAATATTTATTGAGAAACTTCTGTATGCCAAACAATTGTTCCAGTATTACAGCAATGAGCAAAATAGAGAAACAAGTTCCTGCCCTTACAGCCAATTCCAGTGGAAGCAGATAATAAACCAGTAAATAAGCCAAAATTTGTTAAAGGCTTATAGTAAAAAAATAAAGCTTGAAAATGGGATAGAAAATTTTGGAGTCTGGGAGGAAGGCATTGAAAGGTGACATGTGAGAAATAACCAGAAGGAAATGAGGGAGGGAAACATTAAGCTATCAGAAGGAAGAATGTTCTAGGTATAGGAACAGCCAGGGTAGCCATCCCAGGAAATCTCCAGGCACCATGAGAGGCAGCAAAAATGCCAGTGTGACTGGAGTGAGCTATTCTGTCCTTGCAGATGGTCAGAGACATCTAGGAACCAGGACATCAATTAAAAGGACTTAGATTTTCTGTGCCAATTGGGAAAACACTAGAAGGTTTTGAACAAAACATCCTAAAGTGACTTACACACTTTAACAGGATCCTTTTTTTTCTGCTATGTTGAGAAAAGACAGTAGGCATGCAGCGTAGAAGCAGAGCCCTGTTAGAGTGTTGTCAATGATTCAGACTCTATGGTAGAAGTCAAGCTGATGCTTGGTGTCTTTTAAGGGAGGAGCCAACAGGGTAGACTTGTTATGGATGATGAGAGAGGAGATGACAGCAAATAGAAAAATGACTTGCTCTTTGCTGAGATAAAGACCATGAGAAGTACAGCGTTTGGGGTAGAAGGAAGAAAAGGAATGACTGCTAAGATTTCAGGTTTAGACGTGCTAAGTTGAAGTGGCCTTGATGTGGAGACCAAAACAGGTCATCAGATGGAGTAGACATGAGTTTAGAATCATCAGCATGTATATAAAACTTAAAGGTAACAAATCATCAAGAAAGTGTGAGTATAGATATTAACAAGAATATGGCCAAAGTTCTGTTGACAAAAATGTTGGTCAGAAGATGAAACGTAATGCACCAAAAAAGCAGAGCAGCCAGAGTATGGATCTGTTGAGAGTGAGAAATGTGGTGTTCTGGGTAAGAAACAGCACTACAGAAGGGAGGTCATGTGTGTTTATTGCTGCTAACAGGTCAAAAAAAAAAAAAGACTTCTGAGAAATGACCACTGATTTATTTGTGGTCAAGGTCATTGGTGATTTTGATAGGAAAAGTGTTAATGGGTCAAGGGTTGGTAAAAGTTTAATTGGGAAACTCAAGTGGGAAAAGAGAAATTGCAGAAATAAAGTATGAACAATTCAAAGTTTTGTTATAAGTGAAAGAGCAAAGATGGTGTGGCAGTTGGCCAGGAGGCATCAATCTGCCTGAGGAGGCAGGATAGTCCTAGGTTCTGCAGACATTCACCTGCCAGGAATGTGAGCAGTAGCCTTTTGTAGTCTGTGACCTCAAGGACCTTATGTTGGGTAAATATAAATTCTTGAAACATTTTCCACTGATACACTGGTGCTAATAAGAGATAGATTAACCAAGCCAGCTATTAGTGTACCAGTATTCTTCCCCTTTTTAACCCTTACTTTACATTCAATAATTTCTCTGATTCTTCTGTAAAAGTTAGTTTTTAACTGTATTTCTCAAAAGCCTTTTACATTTCAATTTGTTATTTTCATTTTTGTCCCCTGTCCTAGTCTAAGTTAATTGAGGAGGGCCATATTTTATTTTTCCTTACATTTTACCTTACTTCTGCAGAGATTTTCTTTTGTTCCATAACTATTTTTTGAATAAATTACTATTGTGTTTCATTTTGGTAGATGATGGATTGGTTATAAGATGTGTGTCTTTGCAATTTCTAAATATAGGGATGGGAAGGGATATTAAACCAACTTTACAAATAATCACAAATGATGATGATCAGTGTTGTCATAAAGAACTGGTAAGATGTCATAAAATATTTTGTAAAATATGCATGATTAAAAGTATATGCATTTTTAAAAGAAAAAAATAAAATGATGATGTAAGAAATACACCTAATGTTTATGAAAATAAACAGAAGAATACTCAAAGAAAAATAAATAAATAAATAAACAAATAAATAAATAGAGGATTGTGTTTGATGGTTTTGTTTTTTACAGAGGCCCTGTGAAGCAGGCATAGTGAGAACAGGCTCACTGCAGCTCAGTAGCTCCTCCATCTGGGGACTTCATCTTTGAGGAGAACAAAGTGAAAAGCACCTTCCCCACCCTCCAAAGCAGCCCAGCGTTCAAGTGATGGAAATGGCCGAGTGACTGGTAATGTTACTTTTCCCATTAACACTACCATTTGTATTATGTTCTGCTTCATACAAACAGAAATGATATATGTTTGTCTTTTTACTAAATAATGACATTTAGGATTTATAAATAGTCCCTGATTATTCTCACTTGACTGCTTTCTATGAATCTGCAACATAAAATAAAATGACAAAATTATATGGCTTCATTTTCCTAAAATGAGCAGATTGTAATTTGTAAACTTATTTAGAAAACATTGCCACTCCAGGATTGACTTATATAGTAAGAGGAATGAATCTAAGTGGAATTTTGTCATTTCACAGTTGGGTAGTAAAATGACTTTTAGCAAGGTCAACGCTCAATTCTTTCTGGATTGTATTAAAAAAGCTACAGTGAAGCTGTAAAGGTGCTTTATGTATGAGGCTTGTTTATAAGTTGTGTTGTTCCTTTTAGCCCTGCAGTTAGTAGATGGGATTCCTCCAGACAGTGCTTTGGAAACAAGCTCCCCTGAGGGGCCATCCAGTCCAGGTATGACACCTTGATTCCACTCTGTGTCAGTATTGAAAAAGAATTTCCATGACAGTTGAGGAATGGATTTAATTAGAATGCTCTTTGAAAGAGATCAGATTCTTTGACCTCATTTCCCAAATGTTTTTCGTGAAATGAATTCTCCTTCCCTTATTCCCCCCAAGAGAAGAGATTAGAGTCTGAAACTGGCACAAGATCAGCATTTCAGTTCTGGAATTATACCTGCAGAACTTTCCCTGTTTGGTCTCTTGTTTTTCCTTATTCAATGTTAGGTCGACATTTGTTAACCTCCTTCCCAAGAGTACTGACACATCATAGTTAGAAACATTTAGTATGTTTGGGGGAAAAAATTTACATTAAAATATAAGCATAGTTTCTTTAAACAATGCTTCTAGGTATGAATTCAATGACCAGGTATCCTACTGTAATGGTAAAAATTTGTTACCCTGAAAATACTTTCTATTATATAACTTGCATTATCAGTTCTCCTCAAATAAGTAAAATTCTAGTAAAAATAGAATGATTCAATCTAATACCATTTCCAATATTTTCAATAATAGCTACTTAGTGGCCCTTATAAAAAGATGTACAATAAAATTTCTCACCTTTAGCATTTGTTAGACATAAATGAATACAATAGATTGGAAATGTGATTCAGAAACAGAATATTATATACTAGTACCTTATCATGGGGATAATTTGTTAAGTACGAAAAATACTTATTATGACTAATTTTTAGCATTTGTTTTCACAAATTTGAAAAAGTCCAGGAGCATCTAAATTTTAATCTGAATCTTTAATCTTTATGATTTAGGAATTTGGAAATTATATATATATATATATATATATATATATATATATATATATATATATATATATATGAATTCTTTACTCCTGTGTTTGTGATTTAAAATATTTCTAATATATAACTAATAATGATATTTTTCAGAATAATATCAATGATACCGTCTTATTCTACAGAGGAAATGTAATGAATAACATTAGCAAATGTATAGTGAAATTAGAAGATTTTGAAGTACTGGAAAAAGATGTGCATGCTATTTAAACTCTGCTCAGTATCTGTTTCTCTCCCTTTGTTCTCTTTTTGTCCTCTTGTTTAATGCATGGATAATTGTGAGCTCAGAAATCTAATTTCTTTGAAAATGCTTTCTGGTCTCTGCTTGCCTTAACTTTGTTGTCTAAGTGCCATTTCTACAGAATCTGCTTCTTTGGCAGAAGCCTACCTGGGCCCTGGGCTCCTCAGTCATGAACAGAGCACGGTTCCCAAACTGACAGATGAAGCCTCTCTCTCTGAGGGCCCTGGAATGCCTGAGGCAGCCATAGCATCATTGACATGTAGGTGTCAGGCCTTTCCTGATTGTGGCTTTGTTTTATGCAGATTAAGACATCATCCAGTATAGATTTGATTACTTGTGAAGCCTTTCTGTAAGAATGTTTCATAAAGAAATAGGAATTTCTTTTCACTTGAAATTTCATCCATGTTTAGAGTTTACCATAGTAAACTATATAAATGAATATGATGCAATGTAAGATTAATAAACTTAGGAATTCTGTAGACTTTTACCTTCTATTTGACTTCTTACTTTTTTTGAGGGAACTTTGAAATGTTACTATTTTCAATGAAATTACTATATATAATATAGTTTAGATTCAGAATTGCCAAAAATGAGAAGGAATTAAAATGTCCCCATTCTGAAGAATGGGCAAATTGTAGTTCATCCATGTATTAGAATACAGTACTTCTACTTAATCATAAAAAGGAACAGCAATGAATCCACACAATATGGGTGAATCTAAAACATATTATGTTAAGTCAGGAAGCCAGATATAAATGCCTAGATGTTATATTTTTATTTATGTGACACTTTTGCAAAGGTAAAACTATAGGGATAATGGTTGCCAGAGATCAGGAAGTGTGAAGAAATTTAGGTGACTAATACAATTTTCTATGTCTTAATTGTGGTGGTAATTGTATTTACACAACTATATCAGTCCATCAAAATCCAAAGAACAGTGTGAATTTTACTGAATGGAAATTATTTTCCAAGGATGAAAGAAAAACAATTCTAGTAGCATCAACAATGCTGTGACACAGCAAATTTGAATGAATGAATACCATAAAAAAGGATTCTATTTGAATAGGATTAATTTAACACAATTATATTTTTGCAAAGGAATAGTATTTAACAGGCTATTTTGCCATTTTGATGATCCCCAGGACAAATATAATAGATATCTTAAAAGTCCTAGTTAAATTTTAAACTTTAATGACTTCACAAGTAAAATGCTACAGACTTACAAAAATGTCTTTTGGAAGTTTAAGTAGCTACATTTCTTTTCCATATGTTAATTATTTTTTAATTTTAAGTAATTAAAAAATATTCTTTTCGGTCAGTATTTGCTATTTTTAAAGGGACTGAAAAAATAAGTTAAAATATTCAAATTATCTAAAATAAAAGAAACTTCAATCATTATACTTTCAATTGATTTTTAAACAATTTAAATAATTTTTTCATATTTATTATTGAGAATTCTTAACAGTACTTTAAGATTTAGAACACCATGTTCTTTGAAAGTGAATATGCTGCCTTTAGAACTTTTAAACCTGAAATAAAATAGTTGTGATAGAACACTTGTGAAACTTATTCATTGTTCACAGCCCCTTCCCCATTTCTTTTTTTTATTTTAGTGCTAGAATTTGGCACATACTAAATAAACTTGATTTTTTTTTTTCAAAGTGTGAACTTACCTTTGCTAATCAAACAGACTGAAAATTCTCTTGGGTGATTAGAAATTCTTAATATCATTCTAAGTGAAATAGGTCAGACTCAGATATTCTGACAAAGGTTGTATGTTTTCTCTCACATATGGAAGTTAGAGGGAAAAAGGGATCTCATGCAAATGAAAGGGAGTAGAAGGAGGGGATGGAAAGGGAGGGAGGAGCTGAGGGCATGGAAAGTATTAGTAGATGAAATCAATCAAAGCAGGCTACGTCCATGAATGAACATACCACAATAAATACTGCCTTTACATATAAGTATAGTGTACTAATTAAAATAATAGTAATGGAAGGCAGATCATTAGAGAAGCCAATCAAGGAGAGGGAGGAGTGGAGGAAAACGGCAGGTAGTAGGGAATGAGATTGATTAAATTATGTGCATAATGTGTAGGCACATGACATAATGAATCCCACAGTTATGAATAATTATCATGCATGGGTGGAAAATAATTATTGCCTTTTATAAGACTTTTAATAATAGGAATGCTTTTCAAGCAGATAAAAATATATATTTAAGCAAGCTGGTATGATGTTTACAACTATCAAATCATCCCAGAAAAATTCAAAAAAAATTTGAAACATCTTACTCATGCCTTATACCTTAATTGAGACCAGTTTCTCAGTGAGGACCTTATACTTGGAAAAAAAAAAAAGTTATGTATCTGAAATACTTGTGACAGCATGAGAAATACAGGAATAATGATGGATAATTTGCTAAACATCACATCAGTTAATATAATTTTCAAAAGACCTGAATACATACTGAAGAGTCATGTATAAAACACTTCTACATCTGAACCATCATGGGCTTTTATTTTTCTCAGTACACAGTTTTCAACTTATATAAATACACTCTTACTATGATATGATATTATAGACATATAATATTGCACAAGGCATCATAATGGCTATTGCACATGTGGTGATAAAGCAACATTTGCCAAAATATGTACACATAAAAATTCACTTAAATTTTTAAATATTTCTTAGTACTCTAATTTAATTGGGACATTTTTTATTGTTAATTTAAAGTACCCCATATTTGTTTGTTTTTGAAACAGGGTCTTGCTATGTTGCCCAGACTGACCTTGAAGTCCTAGACTCACATAGTCCTCCTGCCTCATCGTCCTGAGGTGCTGGAACTACAGTCATGTAATACTGCCTGAGACAGGGGATGGAACCCAGGGCCTCAAGCATGCTAGGCAAGCTTTTAACTAAACTGTATATCCAGGCTCAATGCCTGTTTCTTAAGAAGCACAATGAATATACTTTTCTGTCTCCACATTAAGAGATAAAATTATATTTTTAAGTAATTTAAACTTCAAATACCTTAAAATTTTTATTAAATTTTGTGAATGTGCTGATCACTATAAACCAATGCTGTAACATATTTCCCTCCTTTTGAAGTAAAACTTGACTTGGATGTTTAATTTTATTTAAGAAAATTCCAGGACCTTAGTGTTTGGTTTAAATTTATTTTCACAGCTCATCTTTACCATTACTATGAACATCAACTGCTAAGTATGTCTCCAACTTTATCATAGTACCGTTGATTGTCAATACTAAGAAGTAATGATAAAACATATTTTTATACAATAAAAAGTTAACCACTGATAACTACACGCATTAGTATATGATATTTAAGATATTATAAGTGGAACAAAAGCTAGGTTGAAACATTGGGTATTATATACTTCTATTTATATTAAATAAACCAGCAGAAAAGGAAATGTGAATATGGGTGTCTGCTTATGTGTGCATGTTATGGTTTCTGACAATAGACAGGAAAAAAGTGTTGGAGGAAGTTGCCTCTGAGAATCAAACTGGATGGTATTAAAAATTATCAGTGCTTAATACTTGTTTCCAGATTAAAAACATATTAAGCATTTAGATCACTTAACCCTGGTTGCACAGTAGAATCACCTGGGGAATCTTAAACATTCTTGGCGCCCCCCTTTTGAGATTTTTATTTAATAGCTGTGGAGTAGGATATGAGCTTGAGTATTTTCAAAAGGGGTTCAGATAATTTTCAAGTTCTGATAACTACTGAGTCAAACTTCATGTGCAAAAATCTCATGCTTGTTTAATTTGCATTTAAAATAAACTTGTGTTTAAGTTACATTGATTTTTACAGCATGGATATAAAATTATTTTTAAAAACATACTCTTAAGTGAAATATTTAACTTGACATTTATAATACTAAATGATCTTCTACGAATAAAACCTAGAGTGACACAATATAATGCATGCATATAATCCTAAATAAATTGTATTTATTTAATCCTAAATAATAAATACAATTTATTTAAGATTATATACATGTGAGACAATCTTGTTATATATTAACATGATTATTCACCATGAGAACAACATTTCACTACTAATTTTGAACCTGATTTAAAGACTTCAGCTAATTATTAAATATTCCTTCCTTGCTAGGATTACATAGGGTAAATGAAACAAATTAATATTCAGGATTATATATGCATTTCTTTGTAGCTGGAATTAGCTCTGATTATAGCCTGGAAGAAATAGAATAAAAGGGAGAACTGAGTGAAGGGCCTAAAGATGAGGTGGAAAATATTTCTTTGAAGTCACCAGACATTCCTTTTACATCTACTGATATAACAAATACACTGAAAAATGATTCTGACTCAGCCCTTGGCATCAATAGCAGAGAGTCCTCTCAAAACTCCAAGGAAGAAAACCAAGAAACTAGAAACACAGATGGACCATAGGTAGTCTGAATGCCAGAGTGTTGTTGGCAGTTTGTTTAGTTAGTACTATTCTTCTAAAATGTAGATCAGATATTTGAAATACAAATAGAGTCAGTTCCTTTTGTTTAGATTCTACCACTCTTACCATCATCATCATAAAAAATGTTTATTAGTAGCATATCTATTTGTCTATAATTGTGTTCAAAATCTATCAAATTTACTAGTTCAATATCCCTGTGTCATATAAGCCATAATTTGCATGACTCAAAAATCAGAGTTTTTGTGTATTTTGCCTATTACTTATTTGACTTAAGTGCAACATTTAATTTTTAATTTTTATCAAATACTCACTGGCATATGAAAACAAGTCTCTGTATTAGAGTATAAGTTAAAATCCCCAGTATTATTTTTACAGTCAACTTTATGATGCAGAAAGGCATTTTTCATATTATCCTAGGTATCTAAAGCTATAGTGAATTCACATATATTATGTTTGAGATGCAACACCATGAATAAAGATGAAATTAGCCAAATAAAATAAATCATCTTCATCAGAGGTTTAACATAATTTGCATGGGATTGTCTCCAAATTAAACCATTCTGTCACTAGAAAAAAAATCAGTGAGGTCAATTCAAGTACGATTTATATAATTGACTATGCTAGATGCAAGACAAAAATGTTTGATTAAATTTCCTTTTTCATTAAAAGACAAATAACCAAAAATATCAAAATAAAGACACTATTTTGGTAATGAGTCCATTTTCCCAAGCTTTTTATATCTTTCTGTGTAATAGGACCACTATATGAAAAAAAAAAAAACTTATTAGGTTTCACAGAAACATTTCCTCTCAGTTGTAATTTTTTCTTTGCTTTTAAATTTTCAGTATTTGGCAGAAAGAGATGATTATTTCAGTCCATCTGTCTTTGGAAATTAATGCCTGTTTTCTTATTGTATGAGTTTGAATAGTATACACATATACAATATCATATCTTCCAGAGGGTCACACAGTACTGTGTATGATACAAGCAATGAAGATATGATAGCCCGCAGTGTAAGAAATTTGAAGTCCGATTTGGGCCCAAGCAAAGAAAATGGTGGGTTTTATAAACACTGACAGCTTATTTACACATTGGTAGACAATGATGTGCCAAGGACTATCCTTAACACATATCAACTCATTTAATCTTATATATTGAGTCATTTAATAGCCACCTCATTTATAGGCTATTATGGATAGCCTATAAATGGATAGCCTATATAGGCTACTGAAGATTGAATCACAAAGATATTAATTCCCACAACTAATAACTGATGGACCTAGAGTTTAACTCAGTCAGTACTACTCCAAAGTATGCTCTTAGGTCTCCAATGCATTACATTGATGATGTTGTTAAGTCTTAGGGATTGTCGAACTTCAACCTTAGATCTTAAAAGCAATGTCCTCTATGCATCTACTTCTGTTCTGTTTTTCTGTTTTCCTTCTAATTCTGTAGCACAGTCCTATTTTACATCATACTCAAGTTGCTATATTTTGGATGAAACTCATGTGCCTGATTTTCAAGGCTCAAACCATCTAATTATGTAATCTTATTTACACTTTCCCCAATTCTCATTCCCATCTCAAGACAGTTTCTTCTTTTTTTCTATGATGTAGTTCCCTCCATTCTATCATTTGGTCTATGCTCATCCCATTTTTGCAGAAAAACCAATTTCCCATCTAAATCCTACCACTTTGTTAATTTTGTTACATGATTCCTAGAAGCCATGCAGTTTTGTATTCCTGACTCTTCAATTGAATTGGATCATCTTGTAAGAGAATTTGATCTTGCACAATGATATATTTCAAGGGAATAAGAAGAAAGTGATTTATGAATGCTGATAGCCCAACCTATGTTAACATAAAAAAACAGTAAATATTCGTAAAAAACATAATACTATAGTATTCATATTTGGATAAGAAGTCATAGTCCTAATGCTATCTGTATATCTATGTCAGTTTCATTTTTTTTGGTATGTATATGTTAACTTGAATGTGTATGCTGCTGATTGACTTTACTTCAAATGTACAGTCCCATTCTGAGACAC
Source organism: Callospermophilus lateralis (assembly GCF_048772815.1). Taxonomy (NCBI): domain Eukaryota; kingdom Metazoa; phylum Chordata; class Mammalia; order Rodentia; family Sciuridae; genus Callospermophilus; species Callospermophilus lateralis. The sequence continues at coordinate 92,554 of NW_027513584.1, read as the reverse complement.
ATGGAGAATGTCATTTCTCCATGTGTAAATCATTTCCAATTCTTTATATCTTGATAATTTTTTCCCTTCATATACTGTGATGGCAGTAGCATTCCTATTGAGAAATCATGATTTAAAAGCTTCTTCTTTCTTAGAAAAAATGATTTAGCATATTATTTTCAAAGATTTTTTTTAAAGAGAGAGAGAGAGAGAATTTTTAATATTTATTTTTAGTTTTCAGCAGACACAACATCTTTGTTTGTGGTGCAGAGGATCGAACCCGGGCCGCACACATGCCAGACAAGTGCGCTACCGCTTGAGCCATATCCCCAGCCCATTTTCAAAGATTTTGACATCAAGTTAGTGCTGGGGTCACAGTACATTTACGTAATATTTATTTTGATTTGCACACACTTTGCAATGACCTTTTGTCAACTTTAGGTGATTTTAAAAATAAATAATTTATTATCCCCAAAGTGGTTTTATTCTCTTTTCACCTACAGTATACATTTATTTAAACCATCCTTTGGTCAGATTGTAGATGTTTATATTAATTTTGAGTAGAGAAAAGACATTGCAGTATAGAAGCTACGTTCTCCTTCTATTGGCCACCCTTGGAAAATAACTTGGCCATTCACAGACCAAGTAAGACTCTTGTCAGATATGTATGAGGAGGAATTAGCTAATAAATTCAGTGGTTATTCTAAGCTTCCAGGCCTGAAAATCACTGGGAATAATTGTGAAATGTTGATGAAAAATTTAGAGCTAAATTCAATGATTCAGTAGGTCTAACCCACTGAAAATATAAAAAACAAATTTGGAATATAAAACTAATAAATTAGTGTTTGTTAAGGAGGATTTAATTTAATTTATATTTTTTACATTGATTTACTTCCTCTTGGAAAATATTTCTATTTTTGAAACTGGATAATATCCAGTTTCAAAATATAGTCAGTGGAAAATAAGAAACAGCAAGAAAGAAGAAAATATATTTAGGCTCATTTACTTTTTAAAAATTTTTGTTCTTTTTAGTTATACATAGCAGTAGAATCTATTTTTGTATATTTTTATAATCATGGATTATACCTTATTATAATTAGTATCCCAGTTTTGTGGACATAAACAATGTTGAGATTGACTGTGATGTATTCATATATGTACATAGGAAAGTTATGTCAGATTCATTCTACTGTCTTTCCTATTCCTAACTATCTTCCCTGCCTTTCATTCCCCTTTATCTAATCTAATGAACTTCTATTGTTCTCCTCCCCTCCTCTTTTTGTAGATTAGCATCCACATATAAGAAAGAACATTTGACCGTTGGTTTTTGGGATTGGCTTATTTCACTTAGCTTGATAGTCTCCAGATTCATTTATTTACTGGCAAATGTCATAAAACCTTTCTCTATGACTGAGTGATAATCCATTGTGTGTGTGTGTGTGTATCATAATATTTCCATTATATATATATATAATGTATACACACACACACACACACACACACACACACACACACACACACACCCCTACACCCCTACCCACCATAATGTCTTTATCCATTCAATTGTTGATGAACATCTAGGTTGGTTCCATAGCTTAGCTATTGTGAATTGAGCTGCTATAAATGTTGATGTGGCTGTGTCATTGTAGTACACTGATTTTAGATCCTTTGGGTATATACTAAGGAGTGGGACAGCTGGGTCAAATGGTGGTTCCTTTCCAAATTTACTGAGGAATCTCCATTCTGCTTTCCAGAGTGGTTGTACTAATTTGTGGTTCTTTAAACAATGTATGAATATACCCTTTCCCCCACAATCTCATAAACAATCACTGTTACTTATATTCTTGATAATTGCATTTAGGTTCATTTTCTGTTGCCAAAAAATATGTCTTACATTCCTCTGTGCTCATAATAGTGTTCAGAATAGTGCTTTCCCTATAAACATTAAATACTTAACCAAGTTAATTAAGAGCAGAATCAGAAATTTGCTTCTTCTTTGCTTCCTTATCTTACATATTCTTAATTTTTAAATCCCAAAAGTTTTCAGTTCTTGGTCATTGAGAAAGGAAGTCACTCAAATAGTGAACATAATGTGATAATCAGTTGAATTTTATATGGGAAAATAAAAATAAATTCTATTTAAAAATGACATACTTGATATAGGAATCTGGTAATGCAAATATTAGCTGCTATGACCAAATAATAGTACATTTAAGCGATGTTTAAAAATGTGAATTTTTTTTAAATTACATAAAAATTTACCTGACATCATGACTTATTTTGTTTGGGTATAGCTTGCATGGTTTTGTTTGTTTGTTTTCAGAGAAACTATTTACTGTAGCTCCTCCAATTTTAGGGCTTGTATTTGATCTCATCCTTTTTTAGGTAAAAGTGGATGATGATAAAACTATAGAGAAATACTTGACATCTTTCATGAGTTGACTTTTGAGGCCTGCCACTTATTAGTGTTATGCAAGCCATTCCCATATCTCAAAAGGGAGATTACTGGTCATCATGCAGGAGAAACGATGCCTCAGAGCAGGTGCTTACTAGGTATGGATGCATGTTCATAATGCCTGCACCCTTCCAGATGCTATTCCAGTTCTCTGCCATCCTGTGGAGTAGAAGCTGTTGCTACTAATGCAGGGATTGGCAGGCAATTTGCATTTTCAGGTCATATGAACTAGAATTAGAGAAAAAGTCAACAGGATCTAAGAGGGAGACTGTCACAGATCTCTTGGGCTACAACTCTAGAAGAATAAGGATACTTTTTTCCCCCACATTGAAAAATTAAAACTAACATTTTTGTTTTTATAAGGTTGAAATCAACCATGTTATGACTAAAAACAAATTCCTCCAAAAGACTTTAGTAAGGACACCCAATGAACATGACAATCAATAGACTGTTTTTTGTTTTTAATTCTTCAATTTTTTTTCTTTTTTTTTTTTTTTTGGTGATGCTGGGGATTGAACCCAAGCAAGGCCTTAGTGCATGCTAGACAAGTGCTCTACCTTTGAGCTATAACTCCAGTTCTTTACTTTCTTAAAGGTAATGTTTTCTGTCATTTGCCTTAATTAAAAATGATATTTACTGAGATTATTTTAATACTAGATATGAAATATAAATTTACATGAGGGGCTATTGAAAAAAGATTCTGGAGGGAAAAATACAATTTTTGAATTTATCAATTTCTTTCTTCATTAACAATGATGGAAAAATGAAATCTTTACTTATTTTTTGGAGCATAGATGCCTTCTCTATATTGCCTATTCTAGACAATATTCTATCTTAAAATATTACCTAAGTGATATATATGTACACATACATAGATGTGTGTGTATGTATCTGTATCATTTACATATAATTATATCTATTATTTAGAATACTTATTTTCACACCTATAATCCAAGCCACTCAGCATCACAAGTTTGAGGGAAACCTCAATAATTTACTAAGGCATTCTCAAAATTTAAAAATTTAACAAAGGGCTGGGGATGGACTCAGTGGTAGAGCACTTACCTGCAAGCTTGAGACCTTGGGTTCAATCCACAGTACTGTAAAACAAACCAACATATTTTCACCTCTTTATGTGTCAGCAAAATGAAGCTGTGAGGGGTTATTATTATTTAACATGTGGCCACATTAGTTAAAGAGGTTCAAAACTCAGATTCTTTTGAGTGTACAGCCCTTACTGCTTTCTCTGTATGCCACTGCCTGAATTTGTATAATTAGTGATATAAAGATTATCTGTAGCATTCAAACCAACTGATGATAGGTTGGATGAGGCAAACATTGTAAACTTGAGTTTTTCTATTTTTTCTCTCCATAACTCAGAATGAAATCATTGTCCTTACAACAAATACAGAAGATACTATGAAAAATAGAGTGAGGAGAAGAGAAATCAATGTAGAAGGGGAAGCAAAAAATAAGGACACAGTCATGGAAATTGACAGACAATCAAGCTATCAAGCACATAAAATTGTTATAACTTTCAAGGAAAATCATCTACCAGCACCATTAGTACCAGACCACAAACTGAATCAGCTTGGTGCAGAAAAGATGACAATGCAATTCAGACAATCCCTTCCAGCAACAGTTCTGGGAATCACCAAGATCATAATTTGCCTGCTTTCAAAGTTGATGAAAGTGTGCAAACTTCAAATAACAAACCAACTCAACACCTATCTTTAAATCTATAAATTCTGTAACTACCTTAATAGAATTGAGGATTCAGAGCACCCCAGTCATATATTCAGAAGACAGACTTGCCATAAAAGATCCAGCTTGTGCACAAGGCAATGATGATCCTTTGTCTCATATAGATGGAATTGATAAATATTCAGCTGCTTTTTACCTAAAGAATCTGCCACTTTACAGACAAGACTATAATCCCAAGCCAAAACCTTCAAATGAAATTGCAAGAGAGTATATACCCAAAATTGGAATGACTACTTATAAAATAGTACCTCCCAAATCCCTGGATATACTGAAAAACTGGGAATCAGAAACCATATGGTATAAAGATGATCAAAAGATACATGCTTCAGGGAATGTGAAGGAGGTGGCCCCGCAAACACAAGACCTTGTTACTTCTGAAGGCCCAGGGGAGCTACCGCTAGATTCTAAACCAAAGCCTAACTTGAGAACAGAGCAACAGTTGCACAGGGCTGTGAGCTCACCCGATGGTGCTGTGACTGATCCTCTGAAACCTCCCAGAATGACTAGAGACACTGGCACAGCTCCATTTGTGCCAAATTTGGAAGAAATAAACAATATTTTGGAATTGAAATTTAAATCTTGGATTTCAAATCCCCAGGCCTAACCAAGATCTTTTTTCTTGCAGATGCAGAAGAGAGTATCAGGTCAGTGTGTGACATCTGCAGCTGCCAAGAATGTCCATACTGTCCCTAATCATTCCCCCAAGGAACTAACCAAAAAAAAAAAAAAAGAGAGATGGAAAGGGACACACTACCTCCTTCAGAACAGACACTTTCTCCCTTGAGTAAAACTACTCAAATTAAAAAGATGGAAGATGACATCATCAATCAGAAACCTGCTGAAACCTCTCCTCCTCCTATAGCTCCCAAGGCTATGCTTCTTCTCGCTAGTCAGGTAGCAGCAGTAAAACTGGATATTTTGAAAACTTTTGGTGCCCCAAGACCTATTCAAGTTCTGCTCCTTCGCCATTTGCCCTTGCTGTTGTGAAGAGGTCACAGTCTTTCAGTAAGGCATGGCCCGAGTCACCCAGTGTGATTGCATCCACCCAACCTCCAGCTCACACAGAGGATGGGAAGACTTACTGTGTTCACAGGTGTACAGACATCCCACAAATTGATATGATGGATAAGGTTAATGTTACCTTTTAAAAAAATAAGTATTCAGATTATTATGGAACCTAGTTAAAATAGTGGATAACAAGCATGTTGGTATGTTTGTGCATTATTGAACTCTGAATTCTTATTAATAGGATAGCATGCTATTATAGGGAAAAAAGTAATACATAAATATCATTATTTACTCTGTATTATTCACATAACTTGATTAGATATTACTATAAGGTTGTCATTATATAATTGTATTATTAGTAATGATATTAAATTTCTTCATTCATAGGCTTTGTTAATTTACTAGTTTAGAGTTTAAACTATTTTCTTTGCTAATTCATTTTTAGTTTTTCTGGATGTCCTGGCTTACTTCATTTTCTCTTCAAGTTTTATAGTACTATATAATGCAATATAAACAGTGTTGGTTATATGAAACAGCAGTATCAAAGACTAGATAAAGTAACCCAACACCTGGGCTGTTCCTTTTCCATTACATTCATTCAACCTCACAGCTGACCATACATTTTTGCATGTAACTAATTCAAATTGAAATCAGTTCTAAAGTGTAACTTTCTTAATTCCCCATTTTGTTAAGGTCACTTTTTTTCAGTTATACATGTGTTGACTAAAATATCATCTAACTATTGTCTAGCCTTAACAACTTACCAAAAAATGTGTCATTGAGATGATGCTTAGTCAACTAAATAGTGTATTTTGCCAGGTTCAGACTGTATAGGCAATGAGGGTATGAAATTCATAGTGTGACTCATGATAATCTGCATGTGAGTTTTAAGAAATGTTTTGTGTACTTTTACTCTGATGGTGTTTAAAGAATACTTTCATATTTCTGTGATGGTTCCAGAAGTATTTTACACTACTTTTTCAAACATTCTTAGAGTAGGAGAACATTAACCATACTGCCAAGTGAATATTTTTCAGTAATTTTAAAGCAATATTTATAGTGGAAAATATTTACATTTATTATTTGTTAAAGCATCAGGAAGTGATGCATGATATAGACTTTAATTCTTGAGTTGGGAATAAAACCTGCATTTTTTCCATAAACTGGAATACCATTCCTAAACAATGGAACTTTGATTTAGATAATGCATTTTTTGAGTCATTGTCCAAACCATGTTTAACTCATTATTTTTTATGGCAGTTGGAAAAAGACATGTTTAAGATTACTTGATTTGCCAGTTAATTCTGATACTGAATATTCCTTCCTAAGAAGTTTAAGATTTTGATTCTTCAGTTTAGAAGTTACTAATGTTTATTTTTATCCTCATGGGAAAAATAAAACAGCCAACCAAAGTCCCCATGACTTCCTGAAACACAAAACAAATATTTACATGTAGTAATTAATACTCCTTTTTTAAAAGATACTTTAGATTTAACCACTATGAAATTGTCAATATTTGACTGTGCTTTCAAAAATAATCATTTTCCAACCTGTATGTTGAAACCATGAACATGGATTATTTTTAATTTTGTAGAATTTTCTGATTATTAGTTTGGCTCTTCTAGTCAACTTCATGTATTGGAAATATCAGTATTATTTGACTTCACACAGTAAACTGTATCCTTGAAAGAGAGAGACCATTTTTCTTCCTTAGCCTCCTCTGTTCAAGGGAAGGGAAGGTAAAGTAATGCCATTGTCTTCTAGTTCAGCTTTGGCAGCAAAGAGAATTTATTGGGTGAAGAAACAGCCATATCTAAATCACCCATTGGGCAAATGGTAATTCTTAAAGAACTATTGGTGTTAAAAAACGTTTTACAAAATTGAACTATTCTTCCCTTGGAATTCATATAAATATCGTGCATTTATTTTTGTAGCAAAATAACTCTGCACATAATGAACAAAATTCTCAACACCAACTCCAGCTGACTGCCCATCATTCACCCTTAAGAGACAAAGTTCTTTAACATTCCAAAGCCCTGACCCTGAACGGATCCGACACAGTTTACTGACTGCAATCCGTTCTGGAGAGGCTGCTGCCAAATTGAAAAGGTAAGTTTTCTTTATCAGATGGGTGACAGTGAGATTATTTTCAATGTTGTCAAACTAATACTTGAGGGAAACTTTTTTTCTAGCATTTAAATCCTAATTGAGAGGATGCCAGAAGTTTATTCTTTTATGTTAGGGGTCATTTTTGAATTATAAACTGAAGGAGTCCAGTTTTTATCCCAAATACAGATTGCAGAATCACATCGGTTCATAACCCACTTGAATCTAATGTATGAAATATGATATGTCAAGAGCTTTGTAATGTTTTGAACAACCAATTAAAAAAAACATTTTCATTTTATGTTCAAAATAGTCAAGTTCCACTATTCAGGATCCACATTATTTTTCCTTACATTCTTTTAAATTGTAATTTTGAGATATTTAGAAAATTCTTTAGTGTTTTTATTCACTAACGGTTCACAAATTGACTTTCAAAAGAATTTCAAAACTTAGGAGTTTATTTACTAAAAAGAAATCCCAAAGTCTCCACAATTGTTATGCACAAGAGTCATAGATTTGACCTTTCTTAGCCCTATAGATAAAAAGTGCTTTTTAAAACCATTTATTGTTGTTTTAAATAAATAAGAATAAGAGGTCACTGAGAATGAAACATCAAGATAATACATGTTATCAATATAAAAATTGTAAAATCATTCCTTTGTTAAATTTACTTTACTTGGTTGCATTTTCCAAAGCACTCTTGGGGAGCCAGAATTAATCTAGCTAAAAATGCTCTTTAACAGCTTGGCCTACAGTCTGTTTGTGCTCTTGTCCTTTATGTTGATTTGGTAATTTTATAAAGCTGAAAATGTGTTAATGGATTATTTAACTTGTTTTTTTGTAGAAATAACAACTCTCTGGTTTTTCATTTCATGGTGAAATGAACATTTATCCTTTATTATTTGTAATTTATTGAAATAATTAATGCTGAATATTAACACTTTCAATTAAAAAGAGTTAAAATATGCTAATTGTTGAAAATTTGACAGCTGTCCCATTTTAAATTGATGGATGCAAAGTATGTTTCTTTCTCTTAGGTTACTGTTCCACCAAATACGATATCTGTGAACGGGAGGCCGGTTATCAGCCATTCCATGTCCTCTGATGCCCAGGAGGGCCATTAAGTGTGGCCCCGCCACGGTGAACTTCACTGCTTCCACTTCACAGACCAGCTTCCTACCAACAGAGAACGGTGGCAAATGTATATTCAGATGTACACTAATATAATATCTATTAAAGTGTAAGAATTTGTGCTCTGGCTTTTCATGTCAAAAGAAGAATTATTAGAATTTATAATAACTGTTTCGTTTTTTTTTTTCTTAAGAGCTAAATATGCTGCTTTAGAACTTTCAAACAAGGTGTAAATGACTGTCATTTTTTTTCAAATGAGAAATAAGCACCCTTTATTGATATCTGTTACTGACACATTCTTTATTGCTTTTGTTTACTGAGACAAATATAAATTAAGATTTATAGACATATTTGTGTGACACATGAATAGGAAAACAGATCTGATATTTGTTGCATCAGTGTTAGTTTAATTGGAAACATTTATGAGTTATATGAAAGACTATTTTGTTCAGAAAGGATGATCTAGAAAACTAGTGGTATCAAATATATTCTGTTCAATTATTTTCATTTGAGGAATCACATTATGCAAGACATGTGTATTTTATGTAATTACAAATCAGTGTCAAATTTAGAGGAAATATATTTTAAAATTTTATAACATGGAACACTTTTGGTTTTTGAATGTTTAGAGCTCAAGTTGCACAGGAGAATTTTAAATATTTTCTGTATATAATTTATCACACAAATTACATATTTTATGTGCCAGAGCCTTAAACATCTTCCTGTGAAATGTTATATTGTGACACATTTAATATAGAAAGAGGAATAGGAGCTAGTTTATGTCCATATTGGAAAACTTCAGACTATTTGGAAGTTCCAAACATCCTGGTTTTAGTTAAAATAGGTCATTATTTAGTTCAGATGCTAATATTCTAAATAATAATATATATTTACATGAATACTAAAATGGTAAAGCAAAACAGAGCCTGGGGACTAGAGCCTTTTGCTGTCTTTTCCCTGCTTAAAGAATTGCTCATTCTAAAAGCTTTGTTCAAACAAGCTGACATTATGTTGGTTTTCACAAAAGCTGTTGGGATATGTGACTCTTTAAAAGGTACTGATTTTTTTTCCTATTTAATGAAAGCAAGTTATATATTGGGGGTGCCTTTTGTTAAAAATGTAATTTGTGCCTATCAGCATATATGTGTGCCTCACCTGATGAAACACATCTCTGTTGGCCAATAAACAAACAATTACTATATGGTCTACCATTCATTGGGGCTCCTGAGTACACATTTAAGCCCTGACATTCTTACTGCAAAACCAGGGACTGAACATATAAAATGTTTAGCATCACTCCTGATACATGGCAAGGACATCTGAAGGGCCAAATTTTGCTGTTCTTTTCCCTGAATCAGACTTGGAATGACACCCTCATAAGTAAATCAGTAGATAAAATGAGTTAATTTTTGAAAAATTGTGTTTGTCTAATTGGTTATTTGCTTGGGGAAAAAAATTGGATCTCTAATGCAAAAAATCATATGTTTGAGTTAAAGATTTATCATTTAAAAGTCATATTTTAAAACTTAAAAAGAACATATTCACTACTTTCAGACCTGAGCATGTGAAGAAAAATGTTGAGATAAAATGAAAAGGCACAGCCATTAAAGAAAGACACCAGGGGCAAAGGATGTGGCTCATATGGTAGTGCGCTCACCTGACATGTGTGAGGCACTGGATTCAATTCTCAGCACCACATAAAAATAAAGATATTTTAAAAATACGATAAATTTAAATCCATTAAAATGTGAAATTGTATGTACACTAAGTACTACAAAGTCAAAACGCCAAAAGATATTTTCAAAATAAAGGGTTATTTTATAAAACAAAAATGCAAAGAAAATCTAAAAGGCTGATAAACCAATAGAAAAAAATATTCTTCATTGATGTTGGGGAAATAGTAACTCAACACAAATTACTACATCAAATTAGCAAAAAATGCAAGTTTCAAAATATCAAGTGTTAAGTACATGAAGAGTGGGAACTCTTACTGTTGGTGGAGAGACACTGGCACAATAATCAGTCTTACTGTATCTAGTAAACTAAGTTCTCTTGTCACCTCAGAAAATTGCTTATGAGTGTGTGTAAGGACACATCTGCAAAAACATTCATGGCAGCCTGTATACAACAGAAGGTGATCCTAATGAGTGTTCAACATTGGGAACACTCCCATGAGAGGCTTTTGTGTAACAGAGCCAACAACAATCTAGAGTCATGGGTCAGCAAAGACAGTTAAAGTAACTCAGAAAAGGTATGTTTTATGATACCATTTATATAAAGCATAAAATATGCTAAATGGCATATATTGTGGCTGTGTAGATTGAAAAAAATAAAATACGCACACATTTATTTGCTAGTGGTTACTTTAGGAACCAACAAAGAAAGATGAAATTTATAGGAGGTATCAATTGTATTTTATTTTATAAACTGTGAAAACAAGTGTTTGTTTCAACTGTAGGTTCTATATATTCTAGAAGCAGTTTAATGTTTTAAAGGTCACGTGGGACTTGGGAGGAAATGAGGCATTAATACACACATGATCTAACAAGTTTTCCTGTCCACACCATTTTAGAATATGTTACCATCTCTATTCTTTGAGAAGTTTGAGAACAGTTTTCACCTATCATTTCCTCAAGTCACAGTAAAAGTAAGAAACAGGAATGGTCTAGAATCAAACTTTTTTGAGTTTCATATTTAATTTTTGGCATCTAGACATTGTGTTTTGCCTTTCCTCCCTCAATGAGGTTATTTAGAACAGTTTAAAATTACAGTTTATATGTAACATGTAATAAAGTATGAAACACCCTTTTTTTGTCCCCATCATCTCACATCCCTCTCTGATGATAATGGCTGTAAATATTTTGATATGAATCCCTAGATAGATGCATTTATATCCAATATATGTACACAGGTTTGTTTGGGACAAACATTTGCATTTGTGTGTTTTCTTGACATAGAGTCATGCACTGATATTCTAGCAACTTGCCTTTTATTCCAACAAGGTTCTGAAAGATTTTGCCCCCACAGTCTTCATATTTCAGTTAACAATCCTCCTGTTATTTTTCTTATAGCACTACACAATACTTGCTGAAGCCAAGATCTTGAGTTTAAATCTCTGGTCTACCACTTGTAAATCCTGGGATTCTTGGGCAAATTATTTTCTCTGCAAACTTGAATTAACATACCTATGTTATGGGGGTGGTTGCAAGAAATTGTTTCACATGCAATTCCCTTTTAAAATGTACTTGTTTTTAATACTATTAGTGAACAGGAATTGTTCTGAGGAGGGATCCTCCCTCACATCTCACCTAATTTGTACTGCCAGATCAGGCGTGAGTCACCAGGCATTGGCAGGAGAAGCCTCACTCCGCTCCTCAATCTAAGTCCCAAAAATGAGACCAGTCTTTTTCTTAAGTTTTAAAGTTGATCATATCTGAAAACTAAGAGTCCTAACTGATAAAATTGTCTAATGCCAGTTCATTTTCTACCCACAGTTGTTAGAATAAATAGACCTAAGAACCAAACCCATCTTTTTATTATTAATTTCAAAAAAAGGAAACTTGCAAGTAGAGGACACAATAAAGATTCATAATTAAAATGGTTTCTTCGAGATTATCTTTGGTATAAAAGTTACTCATTTATTTGGTGTTTTAGAGTTTATACAGAATTTTTATTCAATTTACATTTGGAACAAAAAAAAATTGACGAAAGACGTTGCAGGTTTAAAAAGGCTACACAACCTGGCAAGTCTCAGAATCCCACATCTGATTTCCAGTCTGCTCTTTCTAATGACTAAACGTAGCAAATGATGGTGAAGAAAATGGTGCTGTATTTCAAAGGACACCAAAACAGTAACTTGTTCTGGATCTTCCATCTTCCTTTTCTCTCAGTGCTACCGACTCTTCTACAAATCTCCATCCTTAATATCATAGACTCTTGATTTGGATGCATTTTGCTTAATGCAAGAAAAAGTGCCACCATGCACTCAAAGGGACTTTTCTGGTAGCATTTTAGGAATTGTGGAACATTGTCGTAATTTTTATAGGAATGTTGGTATTGCTACTTCACAAACTAGAAAAATTCTTTTTAAAATCCAGTACATTACTTAGAGAAGAAAAGGTACTCCATGTGAAAACAAATTTACAAAACAAGCAACTACACCCCAATTTATACTTACATTCCTGCATACCCCTTGTCATAGAGAATTATCTCTTATTCATCAACCCACACACTTTGCCCTGGGACTTTGAATTTCCTCTCTTTAAACAGGTAAAGCTGATTTCCTCCCACATAGAGAAGCTGGTTTTATGCCTAATATAATGAGATGAAAATGACACTGTACAGGTTCTGAGACTAGGTCTCAATGGTTTGCATGTTCCTGCATGTTTTCAACATACATGAAATGTTGCACTGAGAAAGACATCTCTGGGATAGTTGAGTAGTTCAACAGGAAGCAGGACTCACAACAGAAGCCAACCTAGGTCATTCAGTAGCCAAACCCCCAGATAGGAGCCAGACCATCCAAGATCAACTTAGCCACAGGCCCACACCCTTGCTACAACTCTGAGATTTCATCATTTGTTGGTATAGAGCATTAATGTGGTAATAGGTACAGTACTCCCTGTTAAACACAACCCTAATCAAAAACATGCAACCTGTTCAAGTTCACACACCCTGTCTCCCCAGAGTCCCCAGAATACTTACTAAATCCAACACAAATACACCACAGACACTCATGTCTAGCTTCCAACAAGTTAAAAGTAATTCTAAATATTCTTATTTGTGGTACAGAAATATTTTCTTAAAAGTAATTCTAAATGTTCTTATTTGTGGTACAGAAATATTTTCTTAAAAGTAATTCTAAATGTTCTTATTTGTGGTACAGAAATATTTCCTTTTTCTTTATCGTACTTCTTCATTTTTCCTGCAGACCTGGAAACTTGAGAGCCCCAAAGTTATCCACAGCCTCCTCAGAAGTTTTTGACTTGTCTATTTCATAACGTTGCCAGATAAAATACATTAGGACTAGTTAATTTGAATTTCAGATAATCAATGAATTATTCATTAGTATAAGTATGCCCTGTGCAATACTTGTGATACATTTATATTAAAAATTATTTATCTGAAATTCAATTTTAACTAGACGTGCTGTATTTTACTTTGCTAAATCTGGCAACACTACTATGACCTAGAAAATCTGGAAAGAATATAAGGAAGCAAGAAGTAGCATCTGTCACATAAGAAAAAGAGAGCAAGCCCAGGCCCAGCTGTGTCAAACTGAGAGGTGGCATTATGCAGAAAAGTGGCTCAATCTTCGTGGTCTCTGATAGTTCACCATCAGAGCAATCCAATATAATGTTCATTGAGAGTTCAGAGAAGAAACTCTTGGTGAATTCCCTTGGTGGTTTTCATACACCTTCAAGCCTTCATAAAATCATATTCATAAATACTATTGATGTCATCATTAACCTCAGCATTATCATGATAATTATAAAAGTTGCTAAATCTAGGTGGTGGGTACATGATTTTTAACTCTTCACGTTTGATATTATTCATAATAAATCCAATAAATTATTGAGCCACTTTTTAGTGTAAATTACACTCTTCAAGTGAATGGTAGCAGATTTAATTTGTGTCCATTTGTTTCTCTTCCACCAACTAAGAATGTTATTCAAAACAGTATGGATGATGTGAAACAAGTAACAATTTGGCAAAAGAATCTCAAATTTAAGAGTGTTTATTGAAGGGTGTTATTGTTCCATCTTCAAAACACACTCTCCTAGATCTATCTATCATAGCATCATTTTTAAGCTGGGCAAAGAAGTAAAAAAAAAAAAAAATTCAAGTACGACCTATGCACCCTTTACTCTGTATGTGACCATTTAGTTAAGTTTTATCATCCATATGATTCAAGAGACTTGGAGTAGCTAAGTAACTCACTCAGGGTGGTGCTGGGTTTCAAGACATTTGATACCATGGCCCCAAAGTCTGCTGCTTTGTTCCAGATATCGAGTGTGTTCTTGAACAGTTAGTCTTCAAAACTATTTTTCCTTCTGTGCAATGAGTATATCTTACAGAGTACATTCCTAACCTTTTCAACCTCATCTCAGTTGCCTGACCTAGGAAAGATCATAATGTAGTGACCAATTGCTATGATTTGAATGTTCCCTCTAATGCTCATGTTGAAATATAATTGCCATTGAAACAGTATTAAAAGTTGGGAACTTTGGTGATTCTATCATAGGGCTCCACTCTCATGAATGGCTTAATGCCATTATCAAGAGTGAGTCCCCAATAAAAGGGCTAGTTTGACCCCGTTTCTTTCTCATGTTTGCTTGACTTCTGCTTTCCACAAAGGAATGACACAGGATGAAGGCCCTCTCCAAATTCCAGTGTCATGCTATTGAACTTCTCAATCTCCAGAACCATGAACCATAAAACTTCTATTTATAAATTGACCAGCCTGTGCTATCTGCTATAAATGGACTAGGATGCCAATATTTCTCAGATCATTCTGCAATTTTTAAACATGATGGATGCTGGAAATTTATACCACATATTATGCCAAATCCTCAATATTGGTTCAGCATCTCATAAAGTTTTACCAGGTAGTTTAAAGTAGTATGGCCATGCTCTCAAAGAGTTAAGAATCAGGAAAAGGATGTAGGAATATGGAATAATACAATTTGATATTTTCAAAGAAATAGCTGATAAATGTGAGGGGTTGCAAAGACTTTTATGGTGCAAGGGAAAAGAGTAAGCAGGACTTCCAAGGATGAGTGGGTAGAAGTTAGTAATGTGAATATAAGAGGTGAAGTATTTAAGTTGAAATGTTTATTAGATAAACATGCACTGCTATGGTTTAGATATGAGGTGTCCCTCCAAATCACATGTGTGAGATAATGAAAGAAAGCTTAAAGAAAAATAATTGGGTTATGAAGAGCCTTTACCTAATCCCTGAGAGGGATTAACTGGGTGGTGAATGTAGGCAGACAGGGTATAGCTGGTCACTAGAGATGTGTCTTCGAGGTTATATTTTGAGAGTTTAGTTTAGTCTCTCTCTGATTTCCTGTACTGCTTTCCTCTACCATGCCCTTTTGCCCTGATATTCTGCCTCATATGGGGCCCAGAGCAATGGAATCAGCCATCTATGGACTGAGATCTGTGAAACCATGAGCTCCAAAACAAACTTTTCTTCCTCTAAAATTTTTCTTGTCAAGTCTTTTGGTCATATCAGTGAAAAAGTTTACTAAAACATACACTGAACATTTTCTTTCTACCAGGCAGAATGCTGGGTGATAAGGAAACAAAGATGACTAAGACATAATTCTAGTCCTCCAAGAATTATGGGCTGGTGATAATTCATGAAATGAGGTCATAACAATATACAAGAAAGGTAAGTTGTCCATTTTCCCATTAGGTTTTTTGTTTTGTTTTGTTTTTGAAAGATTTTCATATTTTCTTGATATTACCCTGTTATTTCTTACATTGAAGATAGAGGCATTTAACCATTGACCCACATCCCCAGCCCTTTTTTAGTTTTTATTTTGAAACAGGGTTTCACTAAGTTGCTTAGGGCCTTGTTAATTGTTTCCTGTTCTTTAAGTGAAAAAGTCTTATTAAAGTAATTGAACACATCAGTGTAGTCTTTCATGGTTAATATTTTTTGTATCATATTTAAGAAACCCTTCTTTACTTGAGGTCAGAAGGGGTATTCATGGATATTTTATTCTCACCATTCTAAGATTTTGTTTCTAAAATTCAAGGTCTAAAATCATCTGAAGAGTTTTTTTTTTTTTTTTTTGGTATGGTATGAAATAGCCATATGCTTTCCTTTTTACTTATAGATGAATAGTTATTCTTTTCAGCTTATTATGTAGACATCTGTGCCTTTCCTCAGTGACCTGGCCCATTAACTCTATAATTTTTAAATAAACCCCTACATGTGTAAGTTTGTTTGAGGGGCTATTTTTTCTAGTTCTTTGGTCAATGTATTATTATAGCCTTATAATAAACCTTTATATCTTAAAAGAAAGTCACTCCTTTTCCTTCTCCTTCAGAACTAGCTTGGGTATTTGCTCTTCCATATAAGTTTTAAAATAAACGTAAGTTCTATAATGTGTGACTGGGAACTTTGTTAATGTGTCTGTTTAGTAAACATGAAGAATAGCTTTACCCTTTAATGAAGGGATCCAAAGGAAGACCACAGGAGGTATCATTTGCAGCTGTTGTCAGAATTCACAAGTCTAATGATGCCAAATATGGACGTGGATTCGAATCAGTCTAATCTCTTGCACACTGCTGGTGGAAGTATAAATTGGTACAAACACTTTGGAAAACAAGATGGAATTGTATAATATATAAATTTTGCACATACCCATTTACCCCTCTGATTCTAGTCTGAACCTTCTTCGTCCTGTTTTGTGTTCTTGGAAGCTGAGCTTTATAGCCTCCAAAAGTGGGTAACCTGAGTCCTGGCTTCCAGCTGGGTTCAGCTGGTGAGAGACTCTGGAAAGACCAGAAAGGTAGAGAGTCAGGTTAGGGTTCTTAGTGATATCAGGTCCTTTTTTTCATTCAGCTGTTGTTACCTCTGTTCTACTGATAGCTAGATCTCTGTTCAGTAATCCTCTCCTATAGCTGCTTCTACTCACTTGAGATTCCTTATATAAACTCCTTCCCTTTTCTTCCTCGAGCTAGGAATAGTTTTGTTTCCTTGCTCTTGCTATTCCTCACATGCTTAATTGTCTCATAATAGTTCTTTTATTAAATTTTTACCCATTCCACAACTTGATATTGTTCCTACCAGGATCATTGTTGGCACAACTTTAAACTGAACAGTTTCACACAATGCCTATATTCAAGAGAAACCACAGCAAGTGTGTTCTCCATGAGTCATGTTCATGAAAGTTTGCAGTAGACATCAGGCACTTTGAAAATGGCAAAATAATAGTAGTAATAATAAGGAGAAATAAAAAAATCAAGTGTCAATTGTCAAGTAAATGGATATTTGGATATTGTGGTATATTTGCTAAATGTGACACTATATGACAAGAAAACTAATCAACTATATCCACATGCAAAAACAGATGAGTCTTAGTGATCAATGTCAAGGAAAACACTTTTAAAGCAAGCCACAAAGGGCAAAGTGTAGTACAATAAACTTTTGTGAAGTTAAATGGCCTATTTACATGTACATAAACATGCTAAATATTTTTAAAAAGTGATGTAGGTAAAAACCCATTTCAAGGAGAGTGGTTACTACTGAGAGAGAAGAAGGGGAATTGATTTAGGATACACAAGAACATAGGTTAATTATTGGTGATATGTTATTATTCTGTTACATGACTTTGTAGATTCAGGGATATTCATTATGATATAAATTAAATAAAAACAAATGCATAATTAACTACTACTGTTAAAAATGAAATATATTTTTGAACAACTAATGAAAAAAAAAGAATTAAAAAAAAAAGAAATAGATTGAGAGAGTCTAGAGTTCCAGGCTAAGAATTTAAAATTCACGCACTAGTCCTCTGAAGTTTGTGAGCAAAAAGGTAATAATGATGTATTGAAGTTATCCACTAGAATTGGATAAAAACAGATATTCAGAAGCAGATTTTGCCAGACTCCAAATGTGAATACATGAGATTCTGGCCCTAAGGTTATGACCATGGTATTTTAAGAGAAAGAGAAGGAAAGAGTAGCAGAGTTAAGAATTCATAGTATTCTTGCTGTGAAAACAGAAGGTAAAAGCAAAGAGATGACCAACATACAAGGCCAGAGTTAATAAAGAACAGATTTCCATCTCAGAATTTCTTAACCAGCATTTTAAATATAGTACATTAAGAAGATATAAACGGTTTTTGAATATTCAATACCACTTCTATAGTGGCTAAATTTATGTTAAACAATATGGAATGCTTCCATTTTTTGGCCTCTCACTAGAGCTAACGACATGTTCTTAAATACACTTGAAGATTCTTTGACAGCTTTCTTTTATATCCTTCTCTAGATGAGCTGTCTGCAGAACAGCTCATCTAGAGAAGAATATAAAATGTCTACATTTAATTAAATATGAATTAAAAATCTGTGCTTCCAACATCTTTGATATTTTGGGGCCAAAATACCAAGTGTATTTAGGAGTACAGGCAAACCACAGAAATATAAAAGGTTCAGTCCAGACCACTGCAATAAAGTGAATGTTGTAATAAAGCAAGTCACAAAATGTTTGGTTTCCCAGTGCATATAAAAGTTATGTTTATATTGGGTCTGTTAAGTATGCAATAACATTATATCTTTAAAACACAATGCATGTCTTAGTTAAAAATGCTTTATTACAAAAAATATTATGATATAAACTGTTGGGAAAAAGGCACCAATAAACAGGTTTACACAAATCGGTCAATTTGGTTTAAAAAAAAGGAGTATTATCTTCAGAGCACAATAAAGCAAAGTGCAATACAAGTTTTGCTTATGTCTGCTTAGTATTTTGCAGATAGTCCAAATCAGCTCAGTTCTAAAAGACTAAGAAGGTTTAGAAAAAGAAATGAATTGTGTGATTCTGATGTGCTGTTGTATAGTGAGATAACAGTGGCTGAGTAGATGGTATGTAGGTTTCCTCCTTCCTACTCATCAGTCTATCAATGCCATCTGTTGCATAATGTGATGAACAACTGAACCCATCTTCAACAAACACTGGCAGTTGGTCTTTTCATTTCTTCCCAGAAGTACTCATTATCCAGACAAAGGTCCCTGGAGCATCCCAGATATTTGTGCCCTAAGGAATGTAGCAAAATGAAATTAGGATTGTTTCTTGAAACTTTAAGTGGTCATGGAAAATGAGAAGAGAAACAGAAGAATAAATTGTTCCAAGAGAATGTCTGCCCAACATAATGTTCCTGATAGAAAATTTCACTTTTTATTCACTTGAAAGTGTGTGATTTGTTATAGAAACATGGAAGATTTCAAGACTCACCAGGATGTGGAGAAGTGAAGTGCAGTGCAGCTTCCCTTGGTTGCAATAGCAGAAGAAAACTACATGTGAACATTGAGAGTGATGTTAGATCTGAGCTGTATTATTTATACTGTGCTTAACTTAGCAATCAACATAGTTTTAGTTTAAAAGTTGTTTATATAGGTATTTATTTAAAGACTACTTTCCCATAACCTTCATTTTCCAGGGGAGTAGAGACCTGTCTTATTTATCCTCCACCTCTTATCCAAATATGTGATAATAACAATGAGTGTTTTTTTCTCCTTACCATATGCTCTTCTAAGGGGTTTATTAAAGTTAATAATTCAATATATAATAAAAATAGGTTTCATTATTACTTCCATGTTACAAATGAGGAAACAGAAACACGTGACCCAAGACCACTTAATTAGGTAATAGAAAACCAGAACACACATCTGGGCACTTTGGCTCTGCCTGCCATTGGAGTCACACAATAAATGTTTGTTGAAAGATTGCATGAGTGAGACAGAAGGTTATAATTTTTGTAAGATTATAATTTTGCTAAATGAGAGATAGATTTTAATTTTCTCTTGCATTCTCATTAGAAATACTGACCCAACTTCCTATAAATATTGTAAGAAAATAGGAGTAGCCAATTACTATTCATAGAATAATAGTATGACAATGTCCTAGCTTCATTCTTAACATAATTATTGTAGAACTCCTTTAAGTTTTAAATAAACATTAGGGAATTTGGGATACTTAGATTTAATTTGTTCACAGTTGTTAAGATTTCCTTTAAAATATAGTTAGTCTTCCATAAATACATACAAATACATTAAAAAGCACAAACTCTTTTAAATACTTGTAAAAGCAGCTTACAAAATGAGAAATTTCTAACTATGAGTTTATTAATCAATTTTTAAAACATTCATTAGTTGCTCACTGTGTAAAGTAGTAGGCTTCCAACCAATCTTGACCTTTCTTTCAGGCCCTCATTGTTGTTTCTATGAGGGCAAATAACTCTGCCAATAGTCTCTGAATTTTTATTCATTATGTATTTTTAGCTTGGCTTTATTATTACTTGTTTCCATTCCAATAGATTTCCACAAGGGAACAGCCAATTTTGCTAAATCATTAATAATAAAACTCTTATATGGATCATCAGAAATAACAGATATTAGTTACCAGTACTTTATAAATATGTTTCCTTGTTTCAAAATTATATTTCATGATAAAAATTCAGTAGTATTTATTTAAGATATTTTATTGCTAGTATCTGATTCCTTCAGCAATGTGTATGACCTGGCCTAACACATGGTATAGAGGGGACGGGCTGCATTCTGGATTAAGACACCAGTGATCTGGGTTCTAATTGTGGTAATGCCATCAACTTGCCAGGAGACTATATCCAAATCATTAACTTTGCAGATCCTCTAGTCCTTCATTTATAATACTAACATTCTTTTAAAAGACCCTTGTCTTTTCCAGAAAACATATTTAAATGAATCATTACATGAGTACTGTAAATTTAATAATGAATTTTTTTAAGTAGCCATTTGGGGGAATGTGTACCCTGCCCTTTCTCCAAATCTGAATTCCATTTAAATGCTACTGTCTCTCTATGGAGAAGTGACTTGTGTAAATGATCTCATTTGAGAGGCACCGAAGGGACAGAAACTTGTCATTGCCAAGTAAGTCACATTTAAATTTCCTCAAGCCTTGAGAAATAATGTAAGGGAAAGTGCAAAAATAGCACTCATTCCTTTGGACAAAGTCAACTTCTAGGCCCCCTGAGAATACCGAAGCTGTGTGTTCATCTATATGCAAAGAGAAATAATAAGAATCCTCTGTATTTGGACACTTTTCAATATACTAGTGCATTTGTCTATGGATACATTTTATGTTGAGACTTTTGGTAAAGAAACCATGCACACTGCATCATGCACTGCAATAAGCACATATTGAAGATGTTTTTTTCTCCTGCAACACAGAAAATTGCAAGAGCACACAGCCACCCTGAAACCAACCAGAATGAAACTAGAGGCAGCTGTATCTGATTGACAGCATGGTGAGAATAGAGATTGACAGAGTTGCAGGGCTAGGAGGTTAATGAGTCCATAGCCCTGCCTCCAAGCGGAACTGTCCTAAACCATTCCAGGCAAATGACGGCTCAGCCTGTTGGAAAATAAAAAAAATCCTTACAACACATTCCATTGTCTAAGTGTCCTTATCCTCATAAAGTTCTGAAAGCAATATACGTCCACATTCTCCTACATTTAATCTCCATGTTGACAGACATATAAAATAATAAATTGACAGAAGCATCAAAATGATGAGCTTTAGAGATAGGTCACAGAACTGGTTATCATTACTTTTCCAAAGACCTCCGAGGAGAGAATAATTAACAATTATCCCATGGAACGTGATTATAGTTATAGTTATATTTTGAGTTTAACAATTTGTTTGTAGATGATATTTATTTTCTCTGAGTTACTAAATGAATTGTCAACTTTCACAGCATGGGGGGGACAATAGGTTTAGCAAATACTATTTTTTTAACTGTTTAAAAAGTATTTATTTTTTCATTGTAGTTGGACACAATACATTTATTTTATTTATTTTTATGTAGTGCTGAGGACCAGACTCAGGGCCTTGCATGTGCTAGGCAAGCGCTCTACTGCTGAGCCACAACCCCAGCCCTTAAAAAACACTATTTTAATCTGAAGGAGGTAATCAAAGAACGAGTTTTTACATAAAAACAGCAAATAAAATGTAGAACTGATGTGCAAATAGACCTGTACTCTCTTATTTACTAATTATTTTTGTTATATATATTCAATTTATGGATAATTCTTACATATAATTATTGTAGTAATAGATTACTAACTGACTTTTACTTCTGGGAACTGGGAGTGACAAACCTATTGGCAGATTTTTTAAAGAAAAGAATTCTGGGTTCCAGCGTTCCAGTCCCTGTTCTGCTACTTTCCCTCTGTGCAGTTTCCAGGACACTGTTTTATTCTGGGCTTAATTGTCCTCATCTTTGAGGTGGGATGGATAGTACCTATTTTGCACTGGCCCTGGAGGATGAAAAGAATAATACTAGAATCATCTTTGACTTAGCAAGCCCTAGAGTAAATGTTAGTTGACCATAAATCTAATCTGTCACACATGGCCTTTCTTTCTTCTCTTTTCCTTGCAAATTCTGAGAAGTGATTGAGAGTGAGGGACAAACCTGCCTCCTCTGAGGCAGGAGGTTGGATTTCTGCTACCACTTGGACTCTGTTGCCTGTCACCATGCAAACACATTGGGTGGGGGCTGTCTCCTCAGCAACATGAAGGGCCAACACAAGGAGCCCTTCTGATGTCAACATAAAATTAATGTTGGATTACAGTTAATTTTTTTAAAAAAATCTGTGCATATTACATTTTCACTAACAAAAAGTAGAATTCTGGTTCTAATATCATATTCCTTTTTAGGAGGCTATGGTAGAAATGCCTGTGAAATTGATTCAAAGACTATTATTGAGTGTGAATTATAAATGCTATAATCTTTATTTGAAATTGATTTAAATAATTTCTCATTATCAAAGAAATATGCTTTAAACAGACAAGTGTAGAGATTTTTAAAACATTTCTCCTAATTTTGTGATCTAGAGACAATCATTAATAACACTGAGGTACATTTTCTTTCTTTTCCTGCACATATTCTGACAATCAGGACTGCTTTCAAGTTTATGTTCTGTTACTTAGTATTTGGTCTTTGCAAATTATTTAGTTTCTCTAACCATCTGTCACTGCACCTGAAGAAAACTTATCCCAACTTCATAAGGTTATAATGAGGACTAGTGAGATAATGCATAAAAACAATACCATGTGCCATACATACTTTGATACAGAGCTGTTATTATTATTTTTATTTTCTGTATTATATTTTAAATGGAAAAATAGTAATTCAAGGAGGGAAAATGAAGGTCACCAGTAAGTTAGTGTGACTGGGTTTTTAGAACATGTGTAGTACAGAAAGTCAGATTTCTAATATAATAACAACAAAATAGAAAATTTATTTAATGCTTTATTATGTGGTCCTACATACCTCAACCTAATCCTTACAATAGACCTATAAAACACATACTACTATTTGTATTATTATTCCCATTCTACAGATGAATAAACCAAGTCAAAGCCAGCTTAAGTAATGGGCAAAATATCACAATTTAGTGGCAAAATAGGGGTTTAAATACAATCAAACTCATCCCAAAATCCATTTGTAAATAGATTTAGAAGAGGGTAATATTTACCAGGAATATGTGTCAACATTACAGTCAAAGTCAAGCATTCTAAAAAAGCACATGTTTTGCAATTAGTAAGAGAAGGACCAGATAGAAAAATACCAAGAAAATAAATCAATAGATAGCCTATCTTTTTAGATATATTGATCTGGGGAGGTCTCAAATTGGCCTTTTATGCCCACCCAGTAAAGGTATAGGTCTCTCATCTGGTCCATTTCCTCTGAAATTCATATGTAGCTAGAAATGGTTGGGCAGCAAACAGTGTTCTTGGAAAAATATATTTGTATTACTCTTGGAAACATACTGTGTTGTAAGAAAGTCTTTGGCATGAAACAAGGCTGAGTATACACACTTGTCTTTCAGATGGCATGGGGCTGAAAGCACACATGGACAAGCCCAAACCTTGAAGTTTCCCTTTTCTTTTGAATTGAATTCCAGAAAGTTTTTCATGAGACTTTATGGTGTTCATGTTTTTCCTTACTTATTCCTGCATAATATTTCATTGAGTGGATGTCATAATGTCTGTAGACAAAAATCTTGAAAACAAGATTCTTCAGTCACTCCAGATGATTTTAAAAGTCCCATGTACCCTGAGTTCATCTACTTAGTGAGGAAACAGGATGGACAAACGATAGAGCAAGATTACTGTCAACTTTGGGGAAAAACTGCTATGTTCAGATACTGCTTGAGGAAAGTGTAAATTGGTGCATTCCTTTTAGAAAACAATTTGGCAACATTTGCAAAGTACTATAAATGTTCATACTGTTTGGCACAGTACTCCCATTCCTGGGAATTTATCCTAAGGCAATAATTAAAAAGAAAAAAAATATACAAATGCTAAGAGAATTCAAATGTAATGTTAACTATAAAAGAAACCTAAGGAACAAAGTGATTGTTCAACAAAAGACAAAATAAATAAACATCCCTGCAATATTTTGCTCTCTCAAATAATTATAAACATGAACTGCCTAAAAATAGAGAAAAATTAAAAAGCATAGCACCAAATAATCTCTCTGTATACTTTGATTATCCCATCTAATGTGAGCAAACTGAAAGGGAACATTGAATCAATGGAAGTAACGTTGTTAAAATAGAAATACAAACTGTGCAATTTTTCTTCTTGAATTCCTTTGTTGCTTGAGGAATGCAAAAGATTTTATAAGCACAATAAAAAAATGGATAGATAAATAGACAAAGAGGTTTCTTTGTTATTGGAAAAGCAAGTAATTTTTTCCCACTTCTAGTACCTCAAATCAACTAAACAAACACGTCACAAACTAAAGAATTTTGCCCTTGAGCTGGCCTCCCTAGGGAGGAAGATATTGGGAATACTTCAGGAGCAGGATCTTCGATTTACAGTCAGATTTCACTTCAAACTTAGATTGGTTCCATGTTATAGGACTCCCCTATAAGTTTTCTTTTAAAGGAGTCATTTATGATTCCTCTATCAGTGCATTTATAACATGATTTCATGTGCAAAATTTCTATGTCCACAATTTCTCGGTAGCAAACCTATTGTGTAAATGACTATCTACTTGTAATCTTCTTATACTTACTAAGCAAGGTGAATAGCCTCAAGGTCATTCAGACTAGTTTTTGGCTTCTATGTGAAGACAGCCCCAAGCTATTTAAGGAATATCTGGCTGCTGGAGAGCTTGGAGCCAAATTTGCAGCTCATCACCAGCAAGTGTGTGTTTTAAGATGCCTACTTCACTCCTGGCTCCTTCAAACTCTTCTATTCTTAATTTTTTCTTTGTTGCTTTTAAATGTACTTATTAACATAAAAGTTTTCATCTTTAAGTATTCAAAAAACTCTCAAAATCTGCCATACATTGCTTTTGGTACAATTGGGATATAAATAAATAGGGACTAAATAATTTGTGTGAGTATCAGGAAGCCCAAAAGAACAAGATTATGAAGTATCTATTATGTTTACCTATTTTTATGTTAGGAAAAAAAAAACTGAATAGCCATCTTAACAGCCAATCAATTAATGCATTGATAAATGTAAAGAGATAAAATGGGGAAATTATTTAGTCCAAATACATGGTTTTATTTGAAGTAATCCTTAAGGTACTTATTTATAAATTAAATTCCAAACAGTGCATTAATTCACATAAATAGATATGACATTCTGAAAACTCCATTTTGTTATTTAAAGTGATCCATTGAAGTTAATTTACAATTTGACTCATATGAAGATACCTATAATGACATATACATTAATACACAGTGAAAGGGCAGTAATCAAAGAAATTTCTGTGATTCCCACAGGAGCAGCAGTGGTGCACTGCTTAGTGTAACATCCAATTATATCCTGTTCAATCTGTGCAGAAATGTTTGAATATGCTTAAAATGTCTGTGGTTAATCATTTTGGGGTCTTGATTGAACATTTTTCTGTAACAAATTATAAACACTGAAATAATATTTTTCCATAACTACCAATTTATTTTGGAAGACTTCAACCTCAAATCATTTTATTATTTTCTTTGTGTGATCCAAATTTTGTCCAGAGTTTTTCTGTTCTATGGCAAATAATTCTAACATTTATAAAATGTTTATTTTCATCCTATAGCTATTGGTCATTTTTTGCAATTCAATATATTTGTATGTTAATATAGTAACACCATAGTGAGTTATAGTGTCTTCAATAACGACATATGCTTAAAGTTTGACATGTTTCCCTAATGATAAGCTACTTAGTGCAATGTACTGAAGTAGTAATGTTCAGTGCCAGACTCAAAACTATATTATGAATAATATTTTAAAAAAGAGCTCACTTTCATGGTAGAAACAAGTTGAAATGCTATTCTATGGTTGGCACAGAAAAGATTTTATGTAAAACTGAAAAACACTTTTAATTTAAAAAAAGGTCATCTTAAAAACCTATAACATCCCAGGTACAGTCTCTACAACTGTAAGATCCCAGAAATGAGCCACTTTCCAGGGTTTAAATCACTACTTGGTTGAATGTTTCAATCAAATAAATTATTTTGAAAATTTTTATTTGCCCACTTACTTGAAATAAAGTATATCTCTAAGAGCTAGGATTGCTTGTAGTAATATAATTAAAAATAGATGTAAATTTGTATTTTTCCAATAAGATATAAACTAAAAATTTGAATTTTGTTTTTGTTATCATTTTCCAGATAAATATGAGTCTACAACCATTTAAGAAGGTGTACTAGTCAGTCCTAGGTTGCAAAATGACAAAAATAAAAATAAAATAACACAGCAACAAAATATAGTCAAAGGTATTTGGTATTACAAGACTTGTTTTTCAGCTGAGATCTAATGGAATTTTGTAACTCCCTTCCTCTACTACACTTGCTTTGCCTTAAGCTTGAATCCCTGTGGGATAGAGTTCTTTATCCAGCACAGTGAGGGATCTGACTCTCAGTGGCCTTACCTGAATCAGGTGGTGGTAGAATCTAACTGACATTTTCTTCCTATTGCATCAATAACTCTACTTTCCTTTAAGGAGAATGAGGCAACACAGTAACAAATAATAATATTAAGAATCTTTTTCCCACCTGCTTACATAGAACATAAAACACTTAAATTCATTAGGTACAGGTTTAGCTTCCCATTTAAAGGAATATTTTGTGTTCCCTCATCAGAGAATTTCTCCTCTTTTGATGCAATTCTATAAGGGTCTCAAATCAAAGGGACAGAAATCAAATAATTGGAAAGTGAATCAGTAATTGTAATATGAAGACCCTCCTTTGCAATCTCCAACCCTGGGATTCCAGACCTGTGTGTTACACCTGAAGGGGAAAAGAACTCCAGGTGGTTCAGAACCTGAATGATATTTTGCAGGTGAGCACCTCTGACACCCAAGTGGTTGACCTTTGAGTGAAATTCATTCAAGTCTTCATTAATTAATTCCTTCTGAGTCATGCAGTATATGATAAGACCAGTGAAACCCTTAACCATTAGCCTGTTACTTTGCTTGTTTCTCTAGAAAATGATAATAAGAAACTTGTTTCCTTTAAACTGAGGAAATTCCATGAGATACCATGGCCTTGCAGCAAATAGTGTAATGACAGAAGAAAATAATAATAATCAGGGAAAGCTAAAACAAATGTAAATAAAGCAACCCTCCCCCCAATCAAAACCTACAAACAAACAAAAATACAAAACTAGAAGAAATATCTATTGAAATAAGGAAAAAATGCTGCTCCTTCTACTGATACTATAGTTACCAGGGACAACCTGGCACCAAGTATTTCTCTGGTCCTTCTAGTATGATGCCAATTAAGAGCTCATGGCTGCTTATTGCTACTAGAAAGTGGACCCTTTGTTAAGGTTATGGAAACCAGGAATATTCTTCATTCCTTCCAGAATACTCTTTGGTTCATGAGGCTACTGATATTGCTGAGAAAAGTAACTTCTAGCTACTGAATGTGTCACCTTATTCACACTAATTTTTTTTTTATATTTTTTATTGGTTAAATATGATTTGTTCCATTTTCTTTTTCCTTTTTGTGATGGGAATTAAACCCAAGGCCTTAAGCATGCTAGGCAAGTGCTCTATCACTGTTTTTCATTCCTAGTCTACACTATAGGTCTTTTAATGGATATATAATTTTCCAAGAGCTATACAGTCTTCTCTTGGCATCCTTGGGAGATTTGTTAGAGGACTCTTCTAACCCTACAAATATCAAATCCATGGATGCTAATTTTTTTTGTATAAAATGACATAGTACTGGAATATAACCTACATAATCTCTGGATTACTTGTAACATCTAGTACAATGTAAATGCTGTATAAATAATAGTTTTCTGTTTAGAGAATAATGACAAGGAAAAGAGTCTGCACATTTTCAGTACATATGCAACTTATTTTTTCCAATATTCTCAATCTGTGGTTGCTTGAAGTTGAGGATACAGAACCAGCTGAGATGTAGGGCCAACTGTATTCACCTTTTGTACTCATTATGAGTAATTATATTTCTTCTGAATACTCATTTTCCAAACACCCTCCATAATCCTCCAATCCAGTGCTTTGCAAGTATTTGGGACTCCAACCAACCTCTTATCCACTAAATTGGTATAGATTGTATTTCTGGTCATTGTTGTTGCATGAAAAATTAACTCATAACCATGTTATTATAATCATGGAACTCTGTAGATCAAGAATTCAAGTGTAACACACTGTGGATGTATTCTCTCTGCTCTATGAAGTCTGAAGCCTCAGTTCAGAAGTCTCAATGCCTAGGGATGACTCTGATTGTGGGCTGGAACCATCTGAGGGCCTCTTTACCACAAGTTCAGTACCTAGGTTGGGCTGATTTAAAGATGAATACCTATGTTCCCTCCCTTGGTAATCACACACCGTGACAGCCAGAGAGTAGTAGGATTTCATTCCAGGTAACCACAGGCTATAATTAGCTGCTTTATTTTTGCATATTAGGATTAGGTAGATCTGTATTTCATCCCTAAAATGATGAGGAATTGAAATTATTTTAGCCTCAATAAGGTCAGACAGGAACCCTGATTTTTCCAGTTTCTCAGAGGCTCCATTTTGCAACTTATTTGTGCTAATATTTTCAGTGTAAATCAAAGTGAAAGAAAAACTGACTTTTGTCTTAACCAGAAAAGGATGCCTTTGAAAGACTATAGGTTCAGAGAGTATAGAGGACTAAAGAACCAAGCTCAAGAATTGGACTAAATGAGAAACTGGGAAGCAGAAAATGTATCTAAATTCACATCTCAGAAATAGCCTGAAAGGTCATTTGCCACTAGCAGTAACATCTCTGGATCCTCATTGCTGCTGCTGGCATGAACACCTAGCATTTCTGTTGGCTACTTGCCTGACTGGCCTTGGGGCCTACAGAACAAGTCCAAGTTGCTTGTAATTACATCACTTACTATGGATCCAACTTTCCTGCACAGACATGCTGTCCTCAAACCTAAGTGACTTATCTGCATCTTATCTCTTGGGATGAAGGAGGGAGATAAGTATTCTTTCCAGTTCTCTAGAGGGATGGGGAACCTTCCCTCACTGCATTTACTCAACATAATTCCTCCCCAATATAAAGTAGCTTAGATTGTGCACATATAAAAGTAAAAATCCATTGAACATGCTCAGTCTGATTATTTAATAACAAAAATTATTGAGTGAGTGAAACACAGTAAGATTTAGTCCAAACAGCTGCTTTAATAAAAAGAGTCCCAAGATCCTAGTCCTTGTGCACTTAACCTTGGATAAATCACTAACTTCTCTAGTTCTCCTTTTATTTATGAAATGAGAGTAGGACCACTGATATGCAGACTTCATAATAACGTCAACTTTCTCCTCCTTCTTTATAAAAAACATTATTGTCAGATTTATTTGCAGAGATTCATCCACATGGTGGAGTCATATGCCTAGGACTTGGCAGTACCCACTACATGGTTAAAGAACTCTTTATGAACTAAGTTGGCTAGGTTTTCTGAAGTTCCAATGGATTGTTTCATGTGAGTGTACAAGCAGGTATAACTACAAATTATTAAAAACAGTTAAATTTCATTGTTTCGCATCTAATTTTCTAATGTGGGAGCAAAAATCTGAAATTTTTTTCTTAGTCTTATTTAACTTCCTCAATTCTAACAAGCCTGACTCTCTTGAGATAGCCAAGAGACAAGAATAACAAACTCAGGATCCACCAACTTCCCAAGATAGTGTGCATCTTTGGTACAGAAATCCATTCATGAGAAACTTAGTTTCAAGGTTCTCTATGAGGAAATTTGGGGACTTTCCATTTAATTCACCTCATCTGAGTCATTGCTTCAGTGGCCAGGATGTTACCTCTAAGGATGATCCAAATATTTCCAGCCAAAACAAGATCTTTCCATTCTCCTTTGGGAAAGACCACAATATTCGTAGAGGAAAAGGTGATATCACTCCAGAGTTTTGGCTGGCTTTCCTTTCACAGTGTATCTATCATGGAGATTCTCAAGAGAAATGTTTATGGGGAATCCTCTGGATCCATCTTTTGGTGACCAATACTGAACCAAGAGAAAATCTTCAGATATTTCATGTGCAATAGCTCCCATCTATGTGAATGACACAGAACTTTCAAAACAGAATAATGTCTTGTGAATTCAGAGATGCAGGTTCGCCTTTTAGGCAAAGATATTTGCCAAAACTTGCAGATTTTGCTATTCCATTGGCTGTAGAATGGATCCAAATTTCTAAATAGGATTATGACAGAGAAATAATAGATTTGAACTAAGCACTGAGAAATGGCTGTTCATATAGCAACATGATGTTAAGGTACTTTTGGTTTTTACTTTCCCTGCCTGAGTCATGTCTGTGCTAGAGGGAAAGTTCTAGTGAAAGTACTTGGTGTGACCATGGGTGTGCTCTAGTCTCTTCAAACTAATATCAGATCCAAACAGGATTTTATTTCATAAAGCTTAGAGTCAGACTGAAAATGACTATCTTGCTGAGGGACTGGCTCCATGGTCACAGAACAGGAATATGCATTCAGAAGTTCCTTTTAATCAACTACACTAACCCCAAATTATGGCAGCCAATAGTGGTTGTATTTTGTCACACAAACACAACTGGAGATTATTGGATAATTCCCAATTTACTATAGATAGATGATTGGTGAATTTCATTAGTAAGAGTTATTTGAGAATTTTTAGTTCTTTTTCATAACACCAAGTTCTTCTTTAACTTAAATAAAATATTAGTTAATGTAAAGTCTGACTTTTTCATTAACTTTTCATACATATGGTTCAATTTACCTATGATGTATATATTGTGCATTGCCTGATTTCCAATGTTTTATGAATATGTAGACAAAAACAAAAGCTTTTGTATTCTTTGTATTTTTATATGGTTAAACAGAATTATAGATTGCATTGAATTATGTGAACATAATAGATTTTCTGAAAGAACTATTTTAGTGGCCTATATTTGGCAGCCTCAAGATCAAGTTAACATGATAAAGTTGGAAAAAAATATACGTCATTTTGGAGGGTTCCATTATGTCAACCTCCATGGAACATTCTATCAGCTCTAACAATAGCAGTCATTTTAAAAATCACCTGTTACTCTATGTTCCTTTCTATGCTCTCTGAGGATTTATTTCACATTATATATTCAAATCAACCTTGTTGTATCCCTTAAAAAATACCATTACAGAGAAGCATATATGTTTGATTACCTATGTCTAAAACATGAGATGCAGGCACTGTTTTGAGAAGCTCATCTTGGTCTTCAAAGTTTTCAACTGATCACTGAATCACATGCTAGCCCCTTAATATTTGTCGACTCATCACATCTTTCCTTCCAGATTGCTTCAACTTAGTTCAGGCCTTCAGCCTGTTTCACTTGGATTACTAAAATATCTTTCCAAATTCTTCCTTCACATCTGAGCCATTCTATTCTTCACAAAATAAAGATTACATCATTACTTCCCATCGCCTTCCAGAGCCCAGTTCTCTTACTTCACAGCTGTGCAACTTTGGCAAAGTTTAGAACAGTGCAGAGCCCATAGTAAGTGCTAGAAATGTGTCACATAGTTACTCTTACTATTTAGAAGGATGTCCACATTCCTTTACAGAGAGCTCAGCACAGTCCCTAATCTTGGGTTAAACCCTCATCATTCTCCATACCATTCCCTTCCCAGTACCAGCAAAGGTCTGCTATTCCCTTACTGAACTACCTTTAGTTATAATGAGCCTTGCATTATTTCTTTTTTTCTTAAGTCTTTTTATGTGCATCTCTACTCTGTCTGGAGTATCATACCCAATGTAATTTGCCCAATTAAATTCTATCCATTCTTTGGAATTTAGCTTCACTGTTATTTTCTCTGCAAATACTTTCCAGGTCTCCAAAACTGGGCCAGGTCCTTTTTCTTACTAGATGACCTTTAGTACTGTTTAAGCTCATTCAGGCTGCTGCCTTCCCCTCCAAAAAACAAACAAACAAACAAATAAACAAACAAACCCACCATAAACCCACCATAAGCTTACAAGCAAAAAAAGTATTTCTCACTGTTCTGAAAGCTGAGAAGTCTAAGATCAAGTCACTAGAAAATTCAGTGTCTGGTAAGGATATTCTTTCTGATTCACAGAAAATACCTCATTGCTATGGATGAGGACCTCTCTGAGATCTCTTGAACAAAGGTACGGATCCCATTCATGGGGGTCCCACTCTTATGACTTATTCATTTCCCAAAGGCTCCACTACCTACTACCATTACCTTGGGGGTGAGAATTTTAATGAGTTTTGCAGGGAACACAACATTCCGACCATAGCAAGTATGCTGTGTTCCTTTCTTCCTGAAAGTCCATTGCAGCTGCTTGCTTCTTTGGCTATTTCCGCCAGTCATTTGTAAGATTCTTAGAGTCAGAATTTTTTGATAGCAGTACTTGACACATGATGAAACTATAATAATAAACCAACAATAAATGACTAAGTCACTTATGGCATGATAAAGTTGTTATTTCAAAACTGAAAGCAAAGCAAAATACATTGGTGGCAATTATACAAACATATGCTTTCTGCTCAAAATATTCAAGCATGTTTTGAATAAATAAGCAAATGAGGAATTTAAAATATATATAGCTTGGCAGATGCTCTTTAAAATTTGAACTGCGGGAACAGAAGTTCAATCCATTTGTTCTCTTGACAGATAGAGGCCAAATGACACAATGGAATGATATTCAACCAAGTGTCAAGAGGAACTCATGTTCTAGAGTTCTTTTTGCCACTGAAATTATCTTTGTTGTAAGTGTATCATTCTGTATTTGGCATAGCATGGTGGTAGAAAAATCTCTGAACACAGAGGCATCCACGGAACCCTGGCTTTGTTACTCCTACTTAAATAACTACTGAACCATTTGTTTCCATTTTGTCTCTTTCACT
This sequence comes from Callospermophilus lateralis, assembly GCF_048772815.1. Taxonomy (NCBI): domain Eukaryota; kingdom Metazoa; phylum Chordata; class Mammalia; order Rodentia; family Sciuridae; genus Callospermophilus; species Callospermophilus lateralis. The sequence continues at coordinate 58,993 of NW_027513584.1, read as the reverse complement.
TGTTGAACATTTATGAAATTCTTGGCATAAACTGACATCTTGTAAGGAGGCACAAAAATAAATAAATGGCTCTGATCTAGAGGAACTCAAGAGTTTAGTGTAAAAGACAGCCTTCCAAAGCTTTGAAAACATTGTCATTTGCAGACTCTCTCATTGATTCAGTCAGTGTGGAGTAAGTAATCCCTGTGATTGTGCCCCACTGCTACTGAGATTTCTCACAAGTTTCCAGGTTATAAGTATGGGGATCAGTATTTGAGAAGCAATTGCAGTAAGACATAAACTGTACAGAAGAAAAGAACTCAATCTGAAAGTCTCCACTAAGGAAGTAGAATGAGTGAGAAATATGGTGAAGTAGAAATATAAGTAGAAATATGGTGAGGTGGTAACAATAATTAATTATGGATAGAGAGACTATGAGTGTTTAATGGATATTTTGTATTTTATACCTTATGATTTTCTCAAAGATGATACTAGCAGTCATATACAAAAGTAAATGACTGTGTGTTCATATGTGTGTGTGTATGTACGTGCTGTGTACAGTTCCACTCTCATAAGCACTTTGCTGGATTTACGCTAACTCAGAACAAGCCTATGAGGTGGAAACCATTGTTTCCATCCTCCTTTGACCTATAAGGAAACTGAGGCACAGAAAGTTGGACCTGCCCAAGATCCCATGGTTATTTAGGAGCAGAACCAGAAACCCAACCTCTGCAATCCCCATACGGGGCCTCTGCTTTTAACAAAGTCAGGGAACTGAGATAGCAAGTAGCATGGGGAGCAGAACACAGAGCTTTTAGGGCAGGGAATAAACTTATTCAGGTTCCAAGAAGAGGGAATGGCCTTCCAGGAGGGACAGGCACAGTTATGAGGATGCCTGGGGCTAGGGGTCAAGGTCACAGGCAAGTATGATACTAGACAAAAAGAGACAGAGGTCAGTTAATGGATTGGGGAGACAATGACCTCACTTCTCCAGACAACAGAAGGCAAGGTCACTTGTAGGGAGGCTGAGATGGGGATATAAAAGCAGCCAGGCCAGGCAGAAGCATGAGAGAGCTGGTGGTCCCCAGGTGGCTGGGTGTGGGGGATTGGCCATCCAGGACAGGAGGGGAGGGGAGACATGCAGACTGGGTGGCTCCGTGCCTCTGTCCTCCCTCCTATTTTACTGAAAACTTTATTGCTCTATGACAGACAGACCAGAGACCTGAGGAGGCTCACCTGGGGTGAGCTCAGGAAGCACAGTGGCTCTGGGGTGGAGGGTCCCTCAGCAGTAAGCGAGGCATCATAGACCTTGCAAAGCTGCCTCTGTCCCCACTGGACACAGGCTGAACAGTCACAGGCTTCTCCCCCGCCCCTCTAGAGAGGGTATGAGTGTGTGTGTGTGTGTGTGTCATGTGTGTGTGTGTGTGTGTGTGTGTGTGAGAGAGAGAGAGAGAGAGAGAGAGAGAAAGAGAGAGAGTCAGTCAGTCAGTCTGCACAGGGTGGATTGCTACTCTGCCAGGGTCCAGTTTGAGTTGTCACCTGCTGTGCCCTGGGGCTGGCTCTCCAGGATGCCCTCTGCAATGGCACCTGCATGAAGCTCTCTGGCTCCCAGAGCTGACATCCCAGGAAGACTGATCACTCTGCAGAAGTTTCCAGCCATCCCCAGGAAGCCACGCCAACCCTCCAGCAAATCTCCCCCAGTCCGACAAGATGTCACCTAACTCCCAAGCTTCTGCATCTGACCATGGAATGAAGTGACTGAACTCCACTCTGCCCCTGCTGCTCTGCTTCTGGGGGACTATATCAGTTATTCTGAATCTCCAGACTAGACCAGATCTCTGCATCCCTCAAATGGCCTGTCTTCCTCTAAGCAAAGGGTGTTGTGAATAGGGGGAGACTGGGGTGTGGGTTCACAAGAATACTAGCAGCTCCTGGATGTTTGGGAGGGGGTCATGTCTGAGTGGCAGAAGGTGCCTGTTCCTGGGAAAATTTTTAGCCTCCTGGTTGTCCTGTCAGGGCTGTTCAAAGCCCTGTGTGAGCAATAATGCCTCTGAGCTGCTGCGGCTATTTGAGTATCTGCTTCTATGTCTTTATTTCTACCATTCACTCAGTTGCTCATGTATTTATTCATGCAGTAAATATTCTATAAATCTTACATGAAGCTTTATAGTTGGGAGGTAGCAACTCCTTCACACTGGGATTTCTGGAGGCTGGAGGTGGGGAGGATTCCCAAATGGGAGGCTGGAAGTGCAGATGACCTTTAAGAGTGTACCTGACCTTGAGAGGATAAACCTCTGTGATGCAGAGCAGATATCAAAGCAATAGGTATGCTATCCCTGAAGCACTCTGTTTGAAAAGAGAAACAGTGACATTTCTTCCAGTCACAGAGTTTCCTCTGGGGTATGGTATTGCCAGTTAGGCAAGAGCTGGGAGTCTCTTGCATAGGATGAGGTGTGGGGCTTCTGGATGGCACAGAGAGGCTGGGGGACCCAAGTAGATTTTTGGGAGGAAGGGGTGCTTGTGAAAAGCGCAGAACATGGCTCAGTGGGTAAAAAGCTGAAAAACAGCTGTAGGGTGAAGATGGATGGGGAATAGGATTCAAGTTACACTGACTTAATTGAACCAGGATTCAGGGGGTGAGAGAGGCTGCATGGAGTGTGGGGGTGTGAGGGAGAAATAGGGATACCGTGAACATCAGCCCGAAGGGGATGTTGGTGTCTGAGCACTTGGCCCACACCATCTTTTATGCAAAGGCTTCTCTGTGCATCCCTTTTACCCAGACCTTACAGATAGGAATGTAACCCCCACTGTGATTGCCCCCCAACAACAACCAAAAAAAAAAAACTGCCATTCCAGTCATGGAGGGGGTCAGAGTCCAGAGCTCTTTCTCTTTAAATACCTTTGTGGACATTGACTCTAATTACTGTCAATTACCTGGAACAATTTCCACTTTGGTTTCTGGTTACAAATTAATGAAATTATCATTATGGGCTAATTATAAAGGATGCAAATTTGAGGCATGTTGCAGGAATATATCCTCTAGAGTCAGTGATATCTCATTTGCACTTCTTGCAGAGAGTCCAAGTATCTCTCCTTGCGTCTCTAAATGATGCAATTTCAGTATGCCTGGATTCCTAGTCTCATTAATAAGGGAAAAATAGTTTTTTATTTAATGTATTTAGTTAAAAGGTGAAACAGATTATAACTGTGGAATTTTCAGCCATGATATTGGATGGAAGAAGTTAGTAATCTGTACATGGAGCACCCTGGATCCAGGTGAGCCCAGCTTTGGGATGGGCACCTATCCTTTCTCACCATCTCCAACTGACCTCAGTTTTGATAGTGGCTTAGCAATAGCAGTCACGGTGCCAGGAGTTATAAAAGCAGGCAAGTTCTGGCTGAGATGCTCACACATATTGCACTTCTTGAGGAGCATTTTGCCGCACTATAATTCAGAAACTAAAGACCTGAGTTTGAATCCCAGCTTTATCACTTTTAAACTATGTGGATTTGGACAAATCAGCCAACTTCTCTGAGTGTGGCTTTTTATTTTACTTGTAATAGGTAGTAATGTCTCTCCTCCACACACCCTTGGGGGTGGGGTGAGCCCAAAGCTGCAGAAATGCCTTTTGAACCTGCAAATGGCATAAACAAGCTGTTCTCAGGAAAACCTTCAGGGGTCAGCACCAAAGGAACCCTGGCCTCCTCTTTCTCTGCACTTACCTAGCCCTGTTTTCTAACTTCAAAAGAAAAACTATCATGCCTGTGCAATGATAGTGGTAAGCAATTGCAATTTATAATTCCTCTTCGTTTTAACCAGCAAAACAAAAAACAAAACAACAACAAAAAAATTCCAGTAGGTGGTGAGAGTGTGGATGAGGTGATATGTAAGCATTGACATCCCCAGGTGAATTTGGAGGGCCTGGGACACTTGAGGTCCTTCAAGGTAGAGAGGATGAAAGAGGAGAAAGGAATAGAAAGTCAGGTGTTCTAAAGACAACAGAGAACAGAGGGGAAGTGCCACCTGCTTCCCCTGGGTGGTAAAGAAGTTTAGCCGCTGGTGGCTTAGCTCAGCTCTACTCAAGCTTCTCAGGTGCTTACCCAGAATCAGACTCAGGGAGGGACTTCCCAACATGGGGAATTGTTTAAAGCCTGGAAGGGAAGCCTGGGTGCACCTGGGCCTCCCTGGATGACTCTGAAACCAGTGGGGTTAAATGAATATGATCAAGCTCGGCAGCAGGTGGGGATGAGTAAATGAGAACCCAGAGTTGTCTTTCTTCCTGTGTCCACTGTGTACCTCTGGGGTCAAGTAACTTAGTTCTCTGTCTTGTTACCCAGCACATCCTTGGTCCTGGTAAAGGATGAAGTCATGGAGAGATAAATCATAAAAAGCAAACAATCAGATTATGAGAGTAAATGTCTTCTGTAGTCTTGTCCTAAACTCCCTGGCCAGCCTTGGCTTTCCCCATCCACTCTCCCAGGGACTCTTCCTCCCTGGTACTTTCCCAGGAGGCTCTGCCTACCTAGAACTCACAGGGCAAAAGGTGTCTGGGGAGGCAGGCCTGGGCTGGAGACTTGGGAAGAGACCCAGCCTTCACCCTGAAGAAGCCAGCTCACAGCAGGGATTTCCGCTCTTCTCCAGAAGCCTCTGCAGACCATGCCCCAGTTGTGGGGCCCCATGAGAGGCCTGGAAGCCTCAGCTAAGGCAATCCCAGGTGAGCACAGCTGACTTTGATTTTTATTTACCACTTTAACCACTGGGCAGTTCAGTGGTAGTGTGTCCATCCAGGCTGCTCCGCCACCATTGCTTCCATCCATCTCCAGAACCTCATCATCTTTCCAAACTGCAACTCCTAATCTCCCCTCTGTCCAGCCCTAGACAACACCCATTCTATTTCCTGTTTCAGTGCATTTGGCGACTCCAGGTCCCTCGTGTAAGTGGGATTGTACAGTATCTGTCCTTTTGCGTCTGGCTTATTTCATCCATGTTGTAGCAGGTACCAGAATTTTTCTTCTTAAAAGGCTGAGTGATATTCCACGGTATGCACAGTCCACGTTTTGTGTATCAATTCATCTGAGCTTGAGTGGCTTCCCTTTCCCAACAGTTGACCAGGGTTATTGCATTCTGTTTGGATAGAGTTTACATGATTTTTTGTGAGCCCCCTTTCCCCATGAGATTGAGGGAGAACATATACAAGCATAGCAGGCATTGCTGCCTATAAAAGCAAGGGAACAAACAAATAAACAAATGCACTATTGTATTAATTAACTGATGCATCTTATGGTTGAAAATTTGATAAGTGTGGAAAAGTGTCAAAGACAAGTAAAATGGCTTCTAATCCCTGAGATTGCAGGTGATCTATACGTACCTGGAGGAAACGGTTACAAGAGGAGAAAGCAGGACAGCAAGGAGAGCTCTCCCTAGGAAGAGCCTGGCTATGCTGCTGTCTTTGCAGAGGGTCTGCTTGGAGGAAGGGGGACAGTCCCCTGTGAGGGCTAGAGACCCCCGGACCAAGCGGCTCTGCTCACCAGGGTCAGGAAAGCTGCCAATCCCAGGTGGGTGGGTGCTGCACAAACCTTATGTGGCACTCAGGGGACCATTAGTTGGTGAGTACATGAATCTGCACTCTCATGGGAACCTGGGCAGCTGTGCCACAACACCTGGTGTGTGGACAGAGCAAATCCTGAGGTGTCTGAGCTTGGGTCTGTTGTGGGAGGCAGGTTCCAAGAACCCCTGTCCCTCCCATGTGGGGACCCCTTCTCCAGAACAGCCACCTCTGGGAACCATTTGGGGGACTGGAAGGAACCAGTCACCTCTAAGAGAGGTATAATGAAGCAGGAAACCCCAGGGTAGCAGTGGGGTAGTGTGGCACCAGATGAGTAAGAGTTGCTGGTGGTAAGGGGCAGTATTCTCTCAAGGAACAGGGGACAAACGTAAATCTCACTTTCTAGTGAGTCTCTGTGTTGAAACCTCCTGGGAAAACTGATGTGGGGAGGCCTTTTGCCCCAAAATACACCCTGGAAGAGCCTGTGGCAATAAATAAGTCACAGAAATTGCAGGACACTGACACTCTCCTCAAGCCCTTCCCACACCCTCTCTTCCCCAGTTGGCACGAACTGTCTCTGTGTGATGCCACTGGGCCTTGGTGCTTTGACAAGCCCAGTAGCAGTGTGCCCAGCCCAGCCACTGCAGGGCCAGGAGCTTCCAGGAGCACAACCATCCTACTTGTTCCCTGCCCCTGTCCTGGAGGTAGGCAGGGCAGGAGAAGGATAAGCCAAAATTCCAGCAGAGCCTAGTGACTTGGCTAGGACCCATAGCCACATTTGCAAGCTCCAGGCCAGTTCTCTTTTCCTGGCAAGAGGGCAGAAGCGAGCAGTGTGACAGGTTTGGGGAGAAGCAGAAGATCATGGGTGATGTGTGGACTCACTGCTGAGATGTTGGGACAAGGAGGGCTGAGAAGGAGAATGTGGTTTTGTGCCTCTGTTAACGGTTATTCTAATTCTGTCATGCACGAGGTGGCTTACATTTTTAAAGCACTCTCTTAGCCTTGTTCTTGTTTGTTTGTTTGTTTTTAGAAATTGTGTTTAAAATACACTTAACATAAAACTCACCATTACACCCATCACCACTATCTAGTTCTAGAACATTCTTACCATCCCCAAAGGAGACCCTGCTCCCACAGCTTGTGCAGAAAGCCAATGTTATGTCTGCACCCCATTAGCAGAGTGTACCCAAGCAGAGGGCATCTTCTCTCCCAATAAAAACAGCTCTTTAAAAAAACTAATTTGAATGGGCCATTTTTTTTTTTGGTGTACATGGACACAACATAATGCCTTTATTTTTATGTGGTGCTGAGGATGGAACCCGGGTCCTGCCTATGCTAGGGGTGCACTCTACCACTAAGCCACAATCCCAGCCCATGAATGGGCCCACTTTTAAAGGTAATACTTAACATGTTACCTTAGTGACAAGTTTAAAATCACATAGGACATACAATAATATATACACCTAAAATACTGCATTCCCCAACTCTTGCTGCCATGACAAGTCAAGCAGTTTACCGTTCTTGACGTTCTTGACGCTGCCTCCATCTCATTGCTGTGTTCTGCACACAGCACCATCCTCATGGCCTGAGAGTGGCTGCTTCTTATTAATCCAGAAGCATTTTAACGACAGCATTTTCAAGGTATACTTCACATAGCATAGAAGTGCCCCTTTAGAAATGCTCCCAGAATTGTGAAGTCATCCCACTGTGTATTTCCAGAACTTTTTTGTTACCCCAAAAGGAACCCCCCAGTGATGTTTAAGCAATCCCTCGCCACCCTCCCTCCCCAGATTCACTTCCTGGTTGTCCTTCTGTCTCTGTGGAGTTTTCTGTCCTCATCCTACAGGGGCTTCTGTGACTGGCCTCTTGGGGTCTGGGCTATTTCCCAGCTTCTTCCACGTGGTGGCCCCATGTTAGTACCCCATTCCTTGTTGTAGCTGAATCACATTGCATCACATCCATCCAATGGCTTTTTTCATCTGTTTATAAGTTGGTGGACGTTGGACCATTTCCACCTTTAGGCTACTGTGACTGGTACCTGTGCTCTTCTGCTGACTAGCTTGTGAAATTATCCCCATTTTACAGATGAGGTGCTGAAGCCAGAGTGATGGGAACGTGGGTGCCCCCTGGTAGGTCAGCCTTGTCTAGGGAGAGCAGCCGGCTGACACTGGAAAGTGGGAGACATGGATTCCTCAGTCAAGCTGGGGATAGTCCAGGAGCCCGGTGCTCCTGGAAGGCCTTGCACCCCTCTGTGGAGTGTTGAGGAGGCATGACTCAAGAGTCCTTCTCTGGCTTTGATCAGGTTCAGGAGAAGGAGCCTTGTAGAATCCAGTGGCCCCCTGCCATGCCAGCTTGGTGACATCCTGCCAGATTAGACCACAGCAAGCTGTACCTGCCCTCTTTTGGATGTGCAGGGGAAGCCAGACCCTCCTCTGAGACCATGGACCCCTCCCATTCTGCACTGCCACCCTGGATGAAGTTTGGCCTGTGGTGGCACCTTCTGCTCCCAGCAGGTGAGTGGCTGCCTAATCTCTGGGACTTCACCGCTGTGTGCTCATGTGCCAGGTGAGGGGATATCCTGCAGGTGGGCTCATTGCAGTCCTCAAGGCAGCAAGGATGTTAGAGGTCATAGGCTGGTTCCTGGTTCCACAGGGAGAAGATGGAGGGGCTGTCACAGCGCTGATATTAACAGCTGTGTTACCTTGAATGTCCCCAGCTTCAGTGTTGCTCATCTGCAAAACACAAATAGTGCAGCGGACCTCCCAGAGCTATTGTGGGGACAGAAGGAAAGCCTGTGCCTAGCACCTGGGTCATAGGAGGCACCCAGGACACACATGTGGTGGTTATTGTCCTTGCCAGGCTTTCTGTCCCAGCTGGAGCTGCTGCGGTTCTGGGTTTGGAGCAGTAGCTGTCCACTCACTCAGTGGCAGAGCCTTGGTGTGCCAAAGCCATTGGCAGAGTACTGAAAACCCCCTGAGAGACCCATTGACAGTGGTTGGCCTAGTTGATGAGAGGTGGCAAGTGCCAGTGGTTTAGGAACAACTCAGGGAGGTGCCCTCAGTGGCAAGGGCTACGGCTGGCACCGCTGGTTCCTCTGATGACTGGGTGGGAACTAATGCTGCTCACCACCAGGCTTGCTGTCATGGGGCAAGTCCCCTCCCTGCACCTTAACTGGGACCTGGGCTGGATCTCCCCCCTCCCTGCCGCTGCACTCTGGCTTTGTTATCTAATATCACACAGGTACTGATGTCCAGTACTGACGACCAGCACGAGCGAGTGCACTGTGGCTACGGGGCTCTGCACAGCTGTGATGAACATTATCATAGTGAGTCCTCCACAGGGTTTGAAGTGGAATCTGGATTCACATCCTACTTGACAGATGAGCAATCTGAAGCTCACACAGATGGCGGCCTCTGCTTTGATGGGAAGCCGGATGCCCGCTGCCTCCTTGGCTTCTGGAGACCTCTCCTCTTCTCTCCCATCCCACAGTGTTGACTCAGTGAGGCCCTCACACCCAGGCTGAGGATTGCCTCTTCAAATACCTCTTCAGGTGCTATAACCGCTGGGCACGGCTGGTGCCCAACACCTCAGACATGGTGATCGTGGGCTTAGGACTGTCCATTGCCCAGCCCATTGATGTGGTGGGCCTGTCTCCCAATCCTGGGCCCCTCAGAATCAGCCTCCAGACCCCAGGCTCTTCCCCAGGGTCCCCCCAGCCTCCCAGCCCATCTCCATTAGAGCGGGGACCTCAGCCTGTTTCTCCTGGGCTGCCACAGCCCCTTCCCCTCTCTTGCTCAGATCCCCTTCTGGGGCAGCAGAGGGCAGCAGGGGGGTTTCTTGTGTGACCCTGAAGAATCTGAGTCCAGGGGAATGTTGGGAGGGATGCTGGGCTTGGGTGCCGCACAGAGGCTCTTCCTGTGGGTGGGGATCCCTGCAGCCCCCTCACTCATCCTGTGCTCGGGTTCTGTTGCCCTCTCCCTCTTACCAGCCAGGATGAGAAGAACCAAATGATGACCACCAATGTCTGGCTGAGGCAGGTGAGGATTCTCCCAGCAGGGGGGGAAAGTCATCGCTGGACCCTGCCCCACCCCTCCCTGTACCTTTCCCTGACAGGAGCAAGCTGCTGCATTCAAGGTTGGTGAACACCTGCCACTTGGGTCATCTGGTTGCAAGTGACCTCTCCAGCGGACTTTGCTTTCATGGCCAGGCTCTGAGTCTACTCCCTGGACATGTCACCAGAGAGCCAGAGATGCCTTTCTTAGAAATGGAAATTTCATATTCCTTGCTGCTTGGGGACAGGCTGCATTGTCACCAAAACCCCAGGGGGTCTCATTCTGCCCATTTTACAGCTGAGGAAAATGAGAAGCAGGGTGTGGCTGGGACAGTAAAGGGGGGCACCCAGGTGTGCCTGGCTCTGCTCCTTCTACCAAAGAACACTGAGTTCCCTGTTTGTGTTGCTTGACAAACCCGAAGCTCGCCAACTAGAGCCACTTGGATGCTTCGTATCTCAGTTTCATGGTCAGGAGTTTGAGTGTTTCCTCTGCTTTGCATGGCGACTACTTGGGAGCATCTGGCTGGTGGCTGTCCTGTTCTGAAGGGTTAAGGACAAACTTTACTCACAGAAGGGGTGTTTGGAAAGTTCTGAAAGGGTGGGCCTGGCTGGCCTCCTGGCCCTGCCCAGGACCTCTTGGGGTCTTTTCCTGCAGTGTCTCCAGGAGGGAAGTCAGATTCCCACCTGTGGCTCAGGGCTCCCAGAAGGAAGGTCCCTAGAGAGAGGCAGAACCTGCTGGTCTCTGATGGCCTGAATGGGCTCAGCATCCATCTTGCCATATTCTGTAGGTCAGGGCAATACAGGAGTCAAGCTAGATTCATGGAGGGGCCATAGACCCCACCTCTCAGTGGAAGGACAGCCAAAGAGCATGTGGCCCTCCTGGATGGGCCACTCCTAGGGCAGACTCATTAGAGCACAGGTCTCATGAGAACCCCAGTGTGTTCCCTCCCTTCTTACCCCTCCTGATCTGCTCTGATGCTCTGAAGGCCTCTGACATAGAGGTGGCAGTAGAATGTGAGAAAGAGGAGCTGGTGCCCTGCCCTACCAGCACCTGACTGTCCCTGGGCAGAGGTAAACATGCAGAGAGCCACACCCACCAGAATGTTGATTGGCATCTCTGTTTGAGTCCTTTGAATGGGTGCCTGGTCCTCCAGTGCCCTTTCTGTAATCCCTGTCCCCCAGGAGGCCCTGGATGGTGTTGGGGTGTGGTGTTTCAGCTACTTAGTTTAAATTAGACCTTGGTCCAGAGACTCTGAGTGGATACTGTACATCCCAGAGCTGTTGGAGCGTGAGGAGGCTCATTTTTACAGATGTGCCAACTGGGGACCAGAACAAGGAAGGTACTGTGTGTGTAGTTGGGGTAGGCCTAGAACCTAGGTCACTGCAGCTGTCCCCATGGTCTGGTCACCTGGGCCAGGGGCTGGGCAGGAGGTGAGAACATACACTGCTGTGGGACCTGGGCTATCAATCCATCACCACCTCTGACTAGCCTGAGATGCTGAGCATGTTATTCAGCTTCTCTGAGCCTCATTTTCCTCATCTGTAAAATGAATGTGATTCAACCTACTACCACATGCCTGAGGACAGTAATATGCCCCAACTTGATGTGGGTTCCCCAAAATGTTGATTGGAACTGAAAACATGATGAATGGAATGGAGAGAGAATAAAAACTGATCGGAGGAAAGAAACATAGGTTCACTTGGACATGATTTGGGGGGAGCAGGAGTGAAGTCCAGAGCAACTCTTGCTCCCTCCTGGGCCATCCCCTGGGTAGGGAGATCTCTGGAACATATTCTGGAGGTCACAAATAGCTCCGAGCCTTAGCCGCATGCCTCTGGCAGGTGGCTTTTCCCCTCTGTGGTCCTCACTTCCACCTGCTCAGCATGCCCTGGCCGGCTGTCTCTGGAGCCTCTACCTGGATGGAGAATCTAACCACTTCTGTAAACTGTGATGTGCTGAAACACGACTTCAGCTCAGATCCTGCAGTGCCTCACCGGAGTCAGCCAGGGAGGCAAAAGAGAACCAGGGGCATGGATGGGGACACCACCTGCCTGGGAGTTAGCTACTGAAGTGGGGGCAAAGTGAGGAGGGTGTTTATCTGGGAGGGTGTGCCTGGTTCCTTGGTCAGAGCCCTTTCCTGGCATTGCAGCCTCTCCGTTCTGTGGGGCTGGGTGGGGCTCTGGGGGCTCCTGAATCCCTAGCTCAGCCTAGGTTGACAGAGGCCCCTCCCTGGCATGGCAGTGATGGGACCCCTCCCCTGCGCAGGAGTGGAGGGACTACAAGCTGTGCTGGAACCTCGCTGATTTTGGCAACATCACCTCCCTTCGGGTCCCTTCAGAGATGATCTGGATCTCTGACATTGTCCTTTCCAACAAGTAGGAAGCCATGGAGCCCTGGGAAGATCACCAGGAGGGATGGTAAAGGGGACTTGGAGGGCTTCATCCTTTCCCTCTCAATACTTAGCAGAGAACCCCCTCCTCTGTATTCTTTTATTCCTTTCATTCTGTTCTCTCCCTCCTACACACCATTTACTGGGCACTGAAGATGTATTCATTTGTAGCAAGGTGATATGGGACAGATTTGCCAACTCTGAGTATCCTTTGGAAAATGTGGTTCAGGCTCTCTAAAAACACTTAAGAGTTGAAATTTTAGAGGATGACAATATTGTCTGAACAGGTAAGTGGCATCCTATAGTAGCACCTTTGAAGAACAAATTCACTGGGTATGTTTTTTCTTTAATCATGTTTTCTTATACTTGCTTTGGATTCAAGACCCAAAGGATCAATCTCATCCTAACAACTAGAATCTAACAGAAGCTGGAGGGTGGGGGGGGGGAGGAGTATATAGAGAATCCCAGTGGGCAAAAATCAATGAATTAACATACTTTTTGATAGGAGAAATAGAAATCTATATTTTTATTAGTTTGTTTAGTATCAGGCAATTCTTCATTGAGAAGTTAAGAAGTTCAAATTTAAAAGAAGGTGTTATAATTGTCTAAAACCATTTTCTAAAGAAGGTTGCTGCTTCCTTAAGATATGAATACCTATGACAAGGTTCTGTGGTCATGGTTTTGGATCACACTGTGTGTCTGTCATCCCCTGCCAAGGGCTTTGGAAGCCAGCAGAGCGCAATAGCGTTTTAAATGCTGTTTTAAGTCCTGCAGCAAAGAAACCAGCTTACTGAGCACTTCCCAATCCCTTGGACCCTACCTTGGAAATGATATTTTTGACCAATAAAACATATAGAGAGAGTCCATTTCTAGACCTCGAGAGAGGTCAGTGGTTCCTTACACCAGTTTCTTACACTGTCTGGTCCTGGGCAGGCCCAGCGCCCTCTCACCTAAGCCGTCTTGGTAAACACACACTTGCCACTGGGTGACCTGGCAGGTCTGACACTGCAGGTACCTGTGTTTGCTGACTCATTCCCCCACCCCATTGCTCTGTACCCAGGAGCTGGCACCCAGGAACATTCTAGTTTCTACTTCCTGAGCATTTGGCAGAGATATGAGCAAAGTCCTAGGGTCAAATCCAACTTCAATTTTCAGGATTGTCAATAAAGCCATGACCACTAAGACTTGATTTTCACAAGAAAAGCCCAGTTAAACTTCTGTAGACATATAAAGAAACATCTGTTCCACCCAGGTACTACACTCTGGCCAATCAATAGAACTGTTCCTTCAACCAAATGGGTGCATGTTGCCATCTAGTGGCAATTATGTGAAATGACCAAAATGCCTTTAATTTCTTTTTCTTTTTTTCTTTTTGACTTTTTGCCTGATGTATTTGTTACTCTCTTTCAAAATTCCTGTTTCCAGCCAGTCTGTCTCTCTACCCTGGAACTACTCCATGGGAAACTCCCTTGTATTCTGATTCCCTGGACTTTAGGACAGACCGTAGGAAGCTAAGGGGGAGTTGACGAAGTCCCATCTGATTGGTCACCATTGTTCCAGTGTCCCCATAGTCCTTGTGGGTCTTTGGATTCTCATTCCCACGAAGTCCCCAACCTCATCTACCACAGTCACTATGATGCCCACCTGGTGGCTCCAGTGAGCACTGTTAAGGTTTTCCTTGGCCACAGCTATTTCTTGTTCCTGCAGGGCCCTCTGCTGTGGTGCCCCCTCCCCTCCCTTGGCTGAGTCCTCCCTGAGCACTGCAGCCAGCCTCCTGTTGGTGCCAAGCTGCCTCCTAGGGGGGCCCTAGTGGTTGAGGTTAGATGCATGGACTCCAGGAAGTTTCCTCACTAGCCAAAATCTTAGGTCTCTTGAGCAAAGAACAAAAGATCCAAGTGGGAAAGTCATGATCTTCTACCTAAGAAGCTGCTTGCTCACTGTGTGCTAGGAAAGTACAGTTCAAAATTATCACTCTAAAATATTAAAGGAATAAAACAGGCAATGGAACTGCATACACCCTGTGACCTCAAATATGCAAAACCATCAGAATCATTGTCTGCGTGACAGTAGAATAGACATGTATCATATCACATTGTTAATAGTGGGTATTTTAAAAATTCTTGGTACTTTCCAGTGTTCTTCAAAACTCCAACTTTTGCAATTAAAACAATGTTATATCAAAAGAAAACTCAAGTATATCCATCTTCTGGGGGAATTTTATACTCTTGCAAAAGATGGGACACTTGGCCAGCTAAGAACTGCCTTGTTCAGGTTGTTCTCTGCAGCAGTCTGGGTGGGTCAGGTGGGTGTGCAGAGCCCCCAGCTGGTCTTCTCTCCGCAGTGCAGATGGGGAGTTTGTGGTGACCCACCTGACCACAGCGCACCTCTTCTCCATGGGCACTGTGCACTGGGTGCCCCCCGACATTTACAAAAGCTCCTGCAGCATCGACGTCACCTTCTTCCCCTTCCACCAGCAGAATTGTAAGATGAAGTCTGGCTCCTGGACCTATGACAAGAGCAAGATCGACCTGGAGCCGATGGAACAGACGGTGGACCTGAAGGACTACTGGGAGAGTGGTGAGTGGGCCATCATCAATGCCACGGGCACCTACAACAGCAAGAAGTATGACTGCTACCCCGAGATCTAACCTGACGTCACCTACGCCTTTGTCATCTGCCGGCTGCCGCTCTTCTACACCATCAACCTCATCATCCCGCACCTGCTAATCTCCTGCCTCACCGTGCTGGTCTTCTACCTGCCCTCCGACTGCGGCGAGAAGATCACGCTGTGCATCTCCATGCTGCTCTTGCTGACCAGCGAGTACCAGCTCTTCACTATGATCTTCGTCACCCTCTCCATTGTCATCACCGTCTTCGTGCTCAACGTGCACCACGGCTTCCCCAGCACCCACAACATGCCCTGTTGGGTGCGGGTGGCCCTGCTGGGACGTGTGCCCTGGTGGCTACTGATGAACTGGCCTCCTTTGGAGCCACACGACTCCCCAGGCCTGAAACTTGGCCCATCTTGTTACTGGTTGGAGACCAACATGGATGCAGAGGAGAGAGAGGAGGCAGAGGAGGAAGAAGAGACAGGCAGATGGGTGTGTGCAGGCCATCCAGCCCCCTCCATGGGTATCATCTATGGCCGCAGATGCCTGAACCCACCAGCCTCAGGGCCCAGGGCCGAGGCTCACTCTGGGGAGCCTGAGGTCTTGCTGTCGCTTTGCATACAGAAAGCCCTGGAAGGTGTGCACTATATTACTGACCACCTGTGGTCTGAGGATGCTGACTCTTCGGTGAGTGAGATCTGGGTGAGGGCCTCCCCTGGGTGACCCTACCAGCTTAGCAGGGAAAACTTCCACCTCAAGGTGGTAGCTAAACCAACCTGGACCCCTCCCTGTGGGCTGGCCTCACTCATTCATGGCTCCAAAGAGTCTGAAATCAATTGGGAGAGAACATTTAGCTGGCTCTTGGGACACTTGATGGCAGTAGGAAAAGAATGTCCCTGCTCAGCCTAACTGGGAGACAGCAAGCAGAGAAGGGCATGCTTAGATGTGGACTCTGCAGTGCCATGCTATGCCACTACCTACAGGAGTTGGCAGGGATGGGAGGTGGAGGGGGGATTAGGAGAGCCTGGTGGGATAGCCCCCTGTGGTAGTGGCCTTCCTCTTTTATGCTAGATGGTCCCCTCTCCTCTTTGCTCATGAGGCCCTCTGTGAAGCTCATGAGTCAACCACAAACCCTGCAGATTCTTGGTTGTACGAGGCTGGTCCTCTCCGCAGCCTCTGCCTTATCTAGCACTCAGCATCAGCATTTTCTTATCAACTTAGGGAAGGGTGAAAGGCTGGAAAGTATCACTGGATAGCCTTGATAAGTGAATGAGAAAATTAATCATTAATTTGGGAGCAGCTAGGCATCCATCCCTGGCCTGGGCTGGGAATCCAGGCTACACAAAGCCCACCCACTAACCTGCCCTGAGTCACACCTACCCCACCCACTACCTTCTCTGCACTGAAATCACGGCAGCCACTGGGAGTCCATCTCCTTAGATGGTACCAGCACCTCTCTGTGTTCCTCTAGTCCCTTTGCCTGAAACCTGCTGAGCCCCGGCAGTGTGAAGGGTGACATAGGTGGGACACAGGAGAGGGTGGTATGGGGCTTGGGCCAGCTCTGTTTCTCCCTCCACCCTATCTCTGCACCTGTGCCAGTCTAGCTTCCCCTTGGGTCTCAGGGGACAGTTGCTTTTGCCCTGTGGTTGTCCCTACAGGGACTGAGCATGAGAGGAACACTTCTTGAGACCTGGCCTCTGTCACTGTGAGCCCATTTCTCCCGCAGGTGAGAGAAGACTAGAAGTGTGTTGCCATGGTCATTGACAGAATCTTCCTCTGGCTCTTTATCATTGTCTGCTTCCTGGGAACCAGGCAGCAAGCAGAGTAGGGCAAACTGCCGACTCCCCTCCATCTTGGGGTCCTGTCCTTCTGAACTTCCTCCTCCTCAGCACACAACACTCCTTCACACATCTGGAAAGACCTACCTACCTGTGACCCTGGCCCAGGCCCTGCTCCTGAGTTCTCTCCTGAGACCCCCCCCAACTCCATGGCCCTCTAGCCTCATTCCTCCTCATTCTGTAGCCCCCGCCCTCAAACCCCTGTCTCTCTGCCTAACTGAGGCTCCCAAAGGTGATCTGCTGCAGGAACAGCATGGAGATCTGTGTTGTTAATGTTTCATGTCCATCCATCTTGCATGTGAGTAAAGTGGTTAAATAAAGCCAAGTCTGCTGTTCCTTCAGCTGTGTGACCCGCTAGAGCCCAAGTGGTCTGGGTGCAGCTGAAAGAGATGCCACATGGATGAAACTGCCCTGGGTCCCTCCTGGAAAGTGGCCCCTGAGTCAGGTACCCTACTGACCAGTTGGGACCAAGGACTGGAGCACACCTGTCCCACTGCCAGGTGCTTTCCTTGGCCATGGCCCAGCATCCATCAGCCCTTGATCTGCACCCAAAAGAACACCATCCATCTCTTGCCTGGCTGTGGTTCATGGCCAGCCTCCTCCCACAAAGGGCACATCAAACCAACACCACAGTCCAACAAACCACAAAGAAAATGGTATGAGTTTAATTCAACCATAAATCTGATAGAAAGGAGGCAATAGAAGGCTCAACACAAACACTTGAGAAAGGAAGGGGTCAGATGAGAAAAGGGGGAGAAGAGGAGCAAGAAAAGGCAGGGAAGGTTAAGGAAGAAAGAGAGGAGGTTGCCAGGGATAAAGCAGATTGTAGTCCAAAGTCCAGTCCTGGCCACTGTCTCTCTGCTCCTTCCCCAGATACTTGGTGTGATAACAACAGTGTCCTGTGCCAGAATTCCCAATCAGTTTGTTCTTGGACTGTGTTCCAGATTCCCCATCAGGAGGAAACCCAGCTGTCAGTCCAGACCAAACTCACATTAAATAAATTTGAATATACACTGTACAAGAAAGCCAGCCCATCCCCCATCTTTCAAGCCTCCTGACCCCCCCCCCCAATAAAGCCATTCCCTGGCCCCTCTGTGCATCAGGGGATCCCTGAGGGCTGGAGAGGAAGGAGAAGAAATAGCTTGGTTCCCATATGGGCCCGCCATGTCCATGCATAAGGTGTTTTGGCTGCTAGGGACACTACTGTGACCCCAATGAGGCTTCAGCACCCAGGTTGGGGTAGGAGGGGTAGCTGGCGACGACAGTGATCTTGGAACCATGTGTGTCACACCAACCCTGCGTCAATATCCAGAGTCCCCTCCATCCAGCTGCAGCCTGAACAGCACAGTCTGGGGTGGGGCGGGGAGGGGTTCATGCAAAGTGGTGAGGGAAGGACCCCTCACCCAGGTCCTTCCCTGAGAAGACCATGTGACCAAAGGCAAGGCAGGGGAGGTGCATGACCGGTGGGGGTGGAAGATGCAGGTGGGTGGCCACCATGCTAGGTCACTCTGCAGGCAGGTGGGCCAGATTGGCCAGGACCTTGGCCTGGTCCATGGCATCCAGCAGGTTCTTGGCGTCCACGGCCAGGGTGTGGGAAGCCGTGAACATCTGTCGCTTGCACTCCTCACTCAGGGAGGTCAAGGCATTCTGCTGCACCAGCTGCATTTTGTTGATAAGGTCTGCCAGGTCCTTGTTGAGCAGCTTCTCTATCCCCTCAATCTGTAGGGAAAGCACACAGACAGGCGAGTTGCTTGGCCATTGGGAAGGGTATTGGATGAAGTCCCTGGGGACAAGGTGGGTCTAGGCCTGGCTGAAACCAGCCCCCCATACAGATTGGAGTGGGCATCCCAACCCCTAGCCAATCGTGTGAGCATGGCCTGACCCCACCCCATACGCAATCCAGTCGCAACAACCCTTCACACCACCAAAATTCAGGTGAACGGTCAGGGTCCACGTCCTTGTGCCATTTTGTAACTGTCTACCATCAAATCAAGAGATCTGGGATTTTTTTTAACCACCACATGCCCAGAGCCTAGCCCACTGAGCACATGAAACACAAGAGATGTTTGTTGAATGAGCGAGTGAGTACATGGTCATCCCTAGGATACAAAGCTATCATATCACATCTGACCTCTCCTCAGGAAATTTGCCCTAAAGCTGTCTAGGTCCCTGGTGGCCATCTCAGCCCTCTGATGGTACCTGCCTAGATGGGGTGCCTCTGTGGGCTACTGCTGCCACCCAGAGGCAGGTTGAGAAATGTCCCAAGTGTCCCTGCTCTGTCTTGCCTTGAGCAGGCAGATGGTTAGGGTGGTGATGGGATGGGCCACATGCCACATGGATCATGTGGCAGATGGCTGACCATGAGAGGCAGAGGATCCCATGGCTCCATGGGAGGTCCACATTTGGTTTCTAGACAGACAACCGACAAATGTCCAGTAGCCCTGGATCAGCTTCTTACAGCTGCAGTAACAAATGACCACAAACCTAGCAGCTCCGAGCAGCACAGGTCATTCCTTTACAGTTCTGCAGGTCAGACTTCTGAGCGGGCCCAATGAGGCTAACACCAGGGTGCAGACTGGACTGCATTCCTTCTAGAGCTGGGCAGGGTGTTCCCTGTCTTTCCCTGGGTTGAAACTGCACCTTCCAACAGCAGTGTCCCTCTGACTTTGGTTTCTGTCATCACAGCCCTTCTCTGACCTTCCTCCCGCTGCTCATTAACAAGGACACAGGCCCACTTGGGTAATCCACATAATCTCCCCCTCTCAAAAGCCTCACACTGATCACATCCCCCAAACCCCTTTAGCCTTGTAAGATAATGTGTTCACAAGTCCCAGGGATCAGGCTAGGTCCCTGGTGGCCATCACAGGGCTGTGTCAGCAGAACACCGGGATTCCCAGGGCTTCATTGACAGGATTTCAATGAGACATTCACCTTGACCTTGGTCCAGTGAGTAGATAAAGGATAAAGGGTGGGGAGAGGAGACAGGCATGCCCTCTTGCACATCCACATTCAATAAAAATTTATGGCAATCTGAGACCTGATAGGAAATTCACCCCAGAAGCTGGCCAGGCTCCTGGGGGCCTCTCGGCCCTCTGATGGTGGCTGCCCAGACATGCTGTGCAGTCTCCTGATGGACAGAAATGGGACTGCCCAGGTGGCTTAGGGACCTCTGCTAGAAATGCAACTAGGAACAGGTGGAGGTATGGGGAGAAGGGACAGATTCGACACCATCTAGGATAGGACACCTACCTCTGTCCTCGAAGATGATGGCAAGGAGGGCAAGAGATCATCCACACTCCCAATGAGCTTCCTCAGAGTCAGCCCCATGTGGGGCTGGAAGGAGGAAGGCACAGGGCAGCTGTTAGCACCTGCTATTTTCTTTTCCACAAAGCCCTGTTTGCTTTGGCCAGAGCACATCTTGGGGGTTCCAGGAACCAACTTCCCTTTGACCATGGGTGGAGACACCACCCCCTTCTTCAGGGGTGACAGCCCCACTTCCTTGGGTCCCTTCTGCCTGGGCTCTCACCTTCACCACCACCACGTAGCCCTCAGGGGGCAGCTGGCAGAGCTCCTTCTTGAGATCCAGCACTGCGCGCACCAGCTCCATGACATTGAGGTTCACTAGGTCATCGGTCTTGTCCAGGTTGGCTGTGGACTGGATGGACTAAGGACAAGAAGTAGAGGGGGCTTGGGGGACCTGGGAGGACACTGCTACCACTGCTGTTCTTTTGTGGATAGGCAACTCAGCCACCAGCCCACCAGGAAGGACTCTTTTGTGGAGAAATAGTGACCTTTCCTGGGCCTGTATCCCTCCCTTCTGCCTCCAGGACAATGGCTGTCCAGCCAGGGAGCCTAATCACATTCTGGTGATTGCCTAACCAGACCCATGGAACCATCACCTAGCCTTGGGGTCCAGGTTGGTCAGTGCCCGTCAGGTCATTCTAATGGGCAGCCGAAATCGAGCACCACTGTTCTAGAGCAAAGAATACCAGTGGCCACCCAGGCTACTGGAAGGATCTGGTGAGGGGTGCCAAAAGCTTAAGGGTCGATCAAAAGAGACAGGGGCCACTCGTCCTCCCCCAGGGCTGCACATATGAGCTTTCCTCTGGGTCAGGCAGTGGGGACAGGAGCCTGGCTCTACCCCTGCTTCTACATGAACCAACTGAGGTAGCCTGAGGCAAGGTGCTTGTCTTTAAATACCATAGTATTCAGTCCTGGGAATCCCCACTCCAATTCATATCCAACCTTGGGGGAGCCAACACCTATCTGTGCCTCCAGTTGTGGTGGCTTCTGTGGGGGCCCTGTGAACTCTGCTGCAACGGGAAGGACAGTGAGTGAGTAAGTGGGTAGAGGGGTCTCAGCAGCTGGCCTTTGCCTTTATACCCGCTGATGATCAAGCAAAGCCCTCTCCTCCATTATCAGGAGACTCCAGGGGTATTAGTCCCCAATCCCAGGAAGATGGGAGGGGAAGAGCATGCTGGCCTCTGTGGTTTTCTATAGAAAGAAAAAAAATCAAAGTCACAGCAGAGATGGGGTGACCTCATGGGAGTTCCAGCTCTGGCATGCTTCCTCCTTAATAGACACAGGCCCAAGGGATAGCAACATTCTGGCCTTGGTCACCCATGAAAAAGAAGCCTCACTCTCTACAGGCAATGGGGGTCCATGGAGCCCCCACCCTGGTGTATCAGCTGCTCATGGGTAGATTTGTAAGGATGCTATAATGATTTTCCTTGAGCATTTGGGGCTCAAGTAAATGAAATACCAGTAGAGCCTTGCTATTCATGCCCACTCTGATGAACAAAGACACACACAGGCCCTGCACAGCTGCTGGAAGGGAAAGCAAGGATGGAAATCAGAACACCTGGTTCTGCTCACACCTCCACCATCAAAGAGCCCTGCCACCCAAGACAGCACATCTGTATTCCCCCAGTCTCAATTTTCATCTGCAGAATAAGAGGGTTAGCTCTGAAGTCACCTGGAACCAGAGAGCCTAGGCTCACCCCTGAGCCATGCTAATTAGCAGCTTGGTGACACTGGGCAAGTTATCAACCAGCTGGTGTCTCAGTTGCATCCTTTGTAAAATGGAGACATACTGCCTGTCTCTGAGTTGCTACAATACAAATGAGTTAATACTTGTGACTTGGGCTGGTGCCTGGCTTGTGTTAAGTTCTTTGTTTCCATTGTCCTTGCTCTTCTTATCATTATCATCAGCTCCACCCCCTCCTTTCCCTGACTTCAGCACAAGATTCCGGAGAGATCTCCTAGGCTTGGTGTTGTTCATTCCTTGGGCTTGGAGAAGTCGGAGGTGGATGGAACTACTTAACCTTCCTCCACCAGAGTGAGGAGTGGAAAGGCGAGAATCACCCACTCTGCCAAATAAAGGCAGGCAGGAGATGGACCGAGAAGAGGACCGAGGAGGTGGTCAGAGCAGGGAGTAGCTCTCCACTCTAAGCTGACCACTTTTGCACATGCCACATTAAAAACAAGGCAAATAGACGGTTCTTAACATTGAAGACATACTCTGCTGCCCCCTGCACAGGCAGTAAACAAAGATGGGGTACCACAGAGACCCAGGTGGGGACTCCCCAAGGAAGGGCAGGAACACTCACTGTAGCCGGCTTCCTTCTCTGGGGTCTACAAAAAAAGAAGGGAAGAGAACAGTCACTTCTACAGCTCTGGGGACCACCCACTGTCCCCCCCTCCCTCATCCATAGTGTGATTAGAGACTGTGGCCATGGGGTGGGAGGGTCCCAAGATGGGCAGCCCCAAGGAGGAGAAAGGCAGACCCAGGGACTGGTGATTCCTGGGGCAACCAGGCCTTTCCAGGCTGTGGCTCTAGAAAGAGGCCTCTCCAGTTGACTTACCAATGGGGACTTATCATTCATGTTAACCATAGGGTCCTGCAGAGGAGACCAAAGGCAAAAACTTAGGATTCTGGAACTGAACACCAGAATGCATGGCATGCATTTGTCCCAGTTAGTGGGAGGCAAAGAGGGCACGGGGAGAGCAGGGAAACCCCTCCCGTGTTCCACGCAGGCTCACCAAGGACTTCTCCTGCCTCAGCCACTGGGAATCTTCCAGCATCTGCTTCTGCTGCTTGTCCAGGATTTGCCGCATCTTGATCTTCTCAGCCTCCCACAGCTGCTGGGCCTCTTCTCTGCTGCCTGGTGAGATGAAGTCCTCCTCCTGGGAGGACAGCAGAGAGAAAGGAGAGATGCAATGAGCCCCATCCCAGGCTTGGAGGAGGGACGGTCCCCAGAAGAGCCTCAGGGGAGTCACAAGCCTTGGCCTTGCAGCCACTTTTTTCTAGCTTGTTCTTAGCCTGGCAGCCCTATATGCAGACAGTTATTATCAGGTGTCAGCCTCACACATGGCCCTGGTGGCAGCAGGAATGACAAACCCCAGCACACACTGCTAAACATGCACTGTACTCAAGCTGCGACGCGAACTATCAATGACATTTTAACATTATATTTTCTCAGTTGGCATTGGTGATGTTGCTGTCATTTAATAGATTTAGAAATGCAAAGCCAGCTTCTGGAAGCCCTTTGGGTTTTTTTTTTCTCCATCTAAGTGCCATGTGGCAGTCCTGGAAGCTTCATGGGACACAGGTGCGGCCTCCAGCTCTCTGGCATGTAGTCCCACTCAGCTTTGTTAAGGTAGCCGCCAGGGTTATCTAACCAAAGGCCAGAAGTGCAGGAGCTATGAGTCAATATGAAGAATGAAATTTAAAGAAGCAAAGCTCTGCAGATCTCCCCAGCTTTATTAACCTCACCCTGTTTTCACTCACCTGTGGGACTGTGGACCTACAGACCGAGGTGCTGAATGGAAAGCACGGTGTTTTCCTATTTTCCCTCCTTTTTATGGTTCAATTGTGTAGTTATCTGTTTAGTCCCTCCAACTACTCTGCTTTCCCCCTGCTGTAGAGTGATCCGCTTAGCATCTGGGATGGAGGGAGAGTGCCAGGGGCATTCTTTTGAGTACTCCCCAGGGAGCCTTTGCCAGTGACAGGACTCAGCCATGACAAGGAAGTCTACAGGCACTCCAGTTCCTGCTATAATTTGAACGTGGTCCTCACAGTTCATGTGTTGGATGTTTAATCTCCTGCACAACAGCATGGGCGGTGGGGACTTTAAGAGACCACTAGGCCACGAGGGCTCTGCCTTCATGAATGAGTCAGTGCCACCAACACAGGGGTGGGCTAGTTAGCACAAGAGGGGAGACTGACAGAATAACGAGTTAGGCCTCCTTCCCTCATTTTCCCATACTGTTTTTGTCACATGGGTGATGCCTCTGCCAAGCTATGACACAGCAAGAGAACCCTCACCAGCTGTGGCCCTTGGTGCTGGACTTCCTAGCCTCCAGAACTGTAAAAGATCGATCTCTGTTCATCATACATCACCCAGTCTCCAGTGTCCTGTTACAGCACCACAAAATGAACTAAAACAGTTCCTTTCCTTCAAAGTGGCCAGTGCACACACAAATTATGTAAAGAAAATTCTAGAAAAACTCTATATACTTTTAGAAAGCTTCAATCCCTGCCAAGCTTCTCAAAATAGTTTTCCCAGTACACCCTATAAAATAAACTTGAATATTACAGTATAGTCTAAAAACAGCTGTATTGGGACAGTTTACCTAGAGTTCATTTAGCTTCAGTTACCAATCTTGATTTCTAATAATACCTTCCCTACAAGTTAGCTTTTTTGCTAAAATATTCCTTATTCAATGATCTATTCAGTATGTACTCATTAAGCAATGCTATGAAGCAGGCATAGAACTGGCTGCTGGGAGAATAGTAATTTTAAAATAGAAGATGTTCCTTTTCTCATGGGGATCAGTAAACAATAGTTAGGCCAGTGTTGGGGCCAGACAATCAATCCTTTATTTCAAGGAAATTTCCTTGTAGGATGCAAAGCAGCCTCTGGCCTCCACCCTCTAGGTACCTGCAGCCCTCCCCATTGGGACAAACATGTCTCCAGACATTGCCAAGTGTCCCCACAGAAGCAAAACACCTCAGCTGGGGATCACTGAGCTAGACCTTTTTAAAAGAAAACAGATTTCAGAATGTAAGGGTATTTTACAACCCTGAGATTGCTGAATATATGATCTACTTCACAGAGACAGAGTGCTATGGTTTGGGCATTGTTTGACCCCCAGAGGTTCATGTTCTGGATGAAGGCTGGGTTCCATGTGGCAGTGCCAAGGTGTTGGAACCTCCAAAAGAAATGGGGCCAGGTGGGACATAACTAGGCTGCAGGGGTGCCACTCTTACAAATGGTTTAATGCTCTCTCATGGGAGTGGGCCATGTGTGGAAGGAGTGCATTAATTCTTGAGAGAGGGGACTGCTATGAAAAATGTATCCTCTTGGGATCTTGTTTTCTGTATTGCCATGTGATCTCTCCTTCCTATATGTGCTCCCACCGTGATACCATCCATCAGACTGTAATGTAGCCAGAAGGCTTTCACAAGAGCTAAGCACAGGTCAGTGTTTTATTCTTGGATCTCTTTAACTATGAGCTAACCAAACCCCTCTTCTCTATAAAGTATCCAGCCTCAGGCATTTGTTATAGCCACACAGAAAGGAATAAGTACTCATTAAGCAATTGAAGCTTAGATCTGATACTCGAAAATGAACAAATTTTGAGGCCACAAATATCCTTGGTTAAGTGTCAATACCTGTAAACACAATGGTATGGCTGCCCCATACCATTTTATACTATTGACAAATAGTGATAAAAAGGAACTAAGTGCCTGAGGTTCTATATCCAGAGATAAGAATATCTAGGTGTAAAAAAAAAAATACACAGACTGAGAAAGATTCAATGCAGAAAATATGAGTTACTGGAGTCCAGAAAATACTGTATAATTTTACAAATGCCACCACTTTCAGGTTTTGTGTGTTCCAAGCTTAATCTTAGCAAATCTTTAACGAATAAATATTAGAAGACTCAACAGAATGAGTCTTTCAATTTCGTAGTAAGACCAAAGGAAAAAAAATGAGAGACTTTACAACCTTGAATGTCTAGGCTGGTTTTTCTGAAATACACTCTAGGTATTCTTCCCAGGTCATGGACAGTTAACACTCCCTTTGTCTTTTAAAATGATGTTCATGAGCCACAACACCTGCCAGCCTCGTTCCCCCCTGCCGCCATATATACCCTTCCTTGCTCAAACACCACACCACTTGCCCCTGCCTCTTCCATCCCTACATTCCAGTTTTTTCCACTCCAAATTTTCTCCATCCTTCAGTGCCCCACTGAAAGCCAGAAGCAGGCAGGAGTCACTCTCCCCTCTGAATACCCTTTACATGGCCCCCACAACTTTCTGGCTCACATTACCCATGAACCTGCACTTGACCTGCTCCTTCTGACTGACTGTAAGCTCCTTGAAAGCAAAACCACGTGTTCCTCCTTCAGCATCTTGGACAGCACCCGCAAGTGCACAGGCCCACTGTGCCCTGTGGAACTTCAGTACTGACTTGTGAAGACTCCGGAAAGGAGATGCTACCATCCTGACTCTGAGGCATCCCACAGGCCCCCAGATGAGCCAGGCCATGGGGCCAGTCAGGAGGAAAATTGTTGTTACCATCTCTGAGCATTGCTTTAATGTTTCCAATTGCCTTGCAGGGAACCTCGTCAGCGCTTCGCCTGGGAGAGAATTTTCTCAGTGTTTCTGATCTATATTTTTAATCTTTTTTGTTTGGTTAAAGAAGTGCTCATTATGTTCTTGCAGGCAGATTTTTTTCTTAGCAATTACTTCTAAACCTCTGACACAAAAGGTCTTTTTTTTCTGTGACACAGTCTGTCTTTATGGAATGGAACAAAATCCTCCCAGTGGAGCAGGGCTTAGACAAAGGCCATGCAGCCCCTCATGTATACAAAACAGCTTCTTTCTAAAAGCACAATTTTTAAAGTAAAGCTCCCTAAAACTTAATTAATTATGGATAAAGAGTCGAGGGCAGAAGGGTAGAGAAACTGCATACTGCCTAAATTATAGTACATGCTTAGAACCATAGTTTTATTATTGTTATGCATATGAGAAGACAGAAATTGTTTAAATTAATGTGAGAGAGAAAAACGAGGTAGGTTGGGGAGAATTTATTTCACAATAGATCTCGCAGCCTGGAATTTGAAGCTACCATGGGCATTCAAATTTTTACTAAATAAAGAATAACAGTACAGATATATGTCAACATACTTGCCCCAAATTTCCAAATCTCTTATGATAAACACATATTTCCTTGCCTCCAAATTTTTAGAGACATATATGTTGAGCCTGAAATATTAGACATATATACAAGTAAGAGCTCAAATAGTGAGTTTAGCCTGTTTTGTAACCCAGTTTGGTAAAATGTGTCAAGATTTCATGGCAACAAGTGGCAAGAGGTCATTGCATTAAAGGAGATGATTGGTGGCAAGTGAGCATCTGCTTTCAAGCAAAGATGGTTTTGTTACATAAGATCTGACAATCAACAGATATTCCACAAAGTACTCAGTGTCTCACAGTCGCTGATGACATAGCGATCAATGGGGAGGTGGCTTAGCCTCTCTAGCAGTTCATGAGCCTGTAACCACAATACCCCCTAAGCTCCTTCCCACCCAGCAACACCTTTACAAAAGCAGCAGCAGTAGAAGCAGCTGCCAGGAAGCCTTTCTTTCCTCTGATGGAGGAGAGATTTAGCAATCAGGCAGGATGGCAGAGTGGAGCAGAACATCCAGGGTCTTTTATTCTCCAGCACCACCAGGCCTGGCTGCACTCCACCCACCAGCCTCCACACTAATGCACTGCATTCTGCCTCTGGGGCTCAGAAAAGATAGGGAATTTTACATCATTTGCCACAGCTTCAGTGTGGACAAGGGTAGTTCCAGCTGGTGTCCAACTGGTGTCCCCAGGAGCAGAGCCTAACTTCATCCCAACTTTGATATATTTGCAAAGGGAAGAGTCACAGAACACCTTGATGACTTGACTGGCACACAGAAGCATGGAGGGCACCCCCTGAGGCTGAGAATGTGGGGTTCCTAGTATCCCAGGCCACCTCCCTCCAGCAGCTTCCTCAGTCCGGGCTGGGACTCAGCATGCAGTGCCCTCTTACCGGCATGCTGTGGCGCTTGAAGACATTGTGCTGGTGGAGAGATGGGGTACACAGCGAGTTAATGGGAGATGGGTACTCTATAGGGCTGGTGAGCATAGGGGAGCTGGACACAGACCCTCAGGGACCTATTAAGGAGAAGCAAAGAAGCACTAGGCACAGGACAAGGCAAGGGGGTGGACAATCAGCTGCTACAAACAGGAGCACAAAGAAGTGATACAAGAGCATCATGGGGGACACAGACTTGCTCTCTCAGAGTTGCTGAAGAATGTGGTGTGGCATTTCCTTGGCCCTGTTGGAGACACCTGGTGGAGCATCATGGCCTCTCATCTGCCTAACACTCCCCTAGTGGTATTCTGCACACACAGGGTCCATGCAGGCTGCTATTGAGACCATGACTCCTCCCTTGGGCCCTTTTCCAAACAGTTATGTTTCATAGTCATGTTACAAATTGACAGATATGATTAGCCCATGGATAAATAAATTCTCACACACATAGTTGTCCTTCCATATTCAAGGGGGATTCATTTCAGGACATCCTGAAGATATCCCAAATCTGCAGATGCTCTAGTTCCTTGAGCAAACTGGCATGGTATTTGCATGTAATGTACATATATCTCCCAGTATGCTTTAAATCATCTCTAGATTGCTTTTGCCATCTAATGTAATGTAACTACACAAATAGCTGGCATACAGTAATTTTAGGGGAATGGCAAGAAAAAGTCTGTACATATCCAGTATAAATGAGATTTATTTTCCTATGTTAATATTTTTGATTCCTGGTTGGTTGAATCCATAGATACAGAACACATGAATATGGAAAGCCAACCGTGTGTGTGTGTGTGTGTGTGTGTGTGTGTGTGTGTGTGTGTGCATGTGTGTGTATGTGTGTATGTGTAATTTTCAATAATTATATATAGTTTAATATAAAATTTAAATAACATCACTATTTTAATTATGTTTAGTTTTTAAGGACATTGCTTCCACCTTCTGAATCAAAGCATTTTATTTTCACATAAAGGACTTATCTGGGGCTGAAGATGTGGCTCAAGTGGTGGCGCGCTTGCCTGGCATGCATGTGGCCCGGGTTCGATCCTCAGCACCACATACAAACAAAGATGTTGTGTCCACCAAAAACTAGAAAATAAATATTAAAAAATTCTCTCTCTCTCTCTCTCTCTCTCTCTCTCTTTTAAAAAAGGATTTATCTGTTGGTTCTTGGTTGGGTTTACTCAGGCATAGGGCATTTCCTTGGGAGGAGATACACAAACCTGGGGAACAGCCCCCTGTAAGGAGCATCAGTAAACTGACATTGTTGCTATTGGTTGAGATATTCCAGTTCTGAATGGCAACACTGATTAGGGGATGAAAGAGAAGGACAGAGATGAAGCTGGGCTCCCTCTTACCCAGACACAAAAGAAGGACTCAGGACAGAGGAATTCTGAGTCAGGGACCTACAGCCTTGGTGAGAGACATGGTTGGTGGTGGCAGAGGTGGAGAAGGCTCAGATGGAACCCTTCTCCCTTCACTGGCTACCCAGGTCCTGGCCAGGACCTCTGCAGGGAGCCTCAGGGATCCACTCTATTCTCTGGAGACATCATCCATCCCCAGTTCCTAGGGATTACTTCTCAGAGGCTCTGCTCAGGGTAGGAGGCCAGGGAAGTCTTGGACATGGGGAGGGAGCTACAAGCAGGTACACAAAGCAGCAGACACTGCAGACAGACAGACTAGGCTACAGGAAGGTCTGCTTAGCTGAGGACAGTCTGGCAGGACTGAGTTGCTATTCTTTTGATGTGAGTTCAAGTTCACATCAAAGAGCCAAACAAAGAAACAAAGAAGAGTCAACCCAGCTATCTTTATCATCTGAGCAGATGACTGCTACTCCTTAATGGCACAGGAATGGAATTTCAAGAAACACCTGACAAGGGATGGGCCTGGCCATTCCAAGCCCCCTGGTTACACATTTACCTGGAACTGTAGTTTGAGAGCGAGCAGGTTGGTTTGTGGAGGGGGTCTAAACAGCAAGAGGTCTTTGGATGGGCTGGGCTGGAAAACAGGATATAGAGCAGTGTCAGTTGCATTTCTCCCATTAATAAATGAGTTGGCCCACTAAGGGGAGCATCAGGTTGAATGTAGCTCAGCCTTATTCACAATGAAGGAGCAATAGTGGACAAGGTTATCATTAAAATAATTTTGCATCCACTTCTGAGCACCAGTTACATGCTGAGAGATGGGAAGTCACAGGGGCTGGCCTCTGCCACCTGGGCTACGGCTAATTGGGGGTTTAATGACCTCTGTGTGTGCAGCCTCCCTGTATGTGGGAGTGCCTGACAAAACAGCCATGGATAGCCACATTCAAAGCAGGAGGTCACTGAGGGCTCAGGGACTCACAGAAACTTCATGGAGATAAAAGCTGCATTGGGCCCTAGGGAAAGGGCAGCAGATGCCTGGCAGGAGGAACAATGAGAAAAGACCTTGGTCCACATTATGCATTATTATAGACTGAATGTTTGTGTTCCCCTCAGTTCATATGTTGAAGTCCTGTACCCCAGTGTGATGGTTTAGGAGGCAGAGATTTTGGGAGGTGATTAGTGTTCAATGAGTTCATGAGGATAGGGCCCCATAAAGGGATTAGTGCCCTTATAAGAAGAGGAAGAGAGACCAGAGGTTTCTTCTTTCCACCAGGTGAGGACACATTAGGAAGGTGGCTATCTGAAAGCTAGGAAGGGGCCCTCACCAGATACCAAAGTTGCTAGAGCCTGGCCTTGGACTTCCAGCCTCCAGAAGAGACATAAGTGAATGATTTAAGCCACTCATTCTGTAGGATTTTTTTAGGGCAGCTCTAGCTGACAAATACAGGCATGGTCTCTGGACCCCTCCCCCACCTGATGGTGGAACAGCTGGGCTCTGGCTCCTGAGCCCAAGGCTGTCATGGAGAGCATGGACAGAGAATGGACTTTGGGGACTTAGGATAGTCTCCATCCATGTATCCTCAGGGAGAGCTAACTTAGCCCTAGGAAACTCTCAGAAGAAAAGTGCCCAGGTTCCCAAGGGAAAGTTCTGAGAAATGACTTTTCCACAAGGTGTCTGCTGTCTCAGATGACACCTGCCAGGGCATGAAGATGACAAGGGGTGATTGATAAGTAGCTGAGTTGCAGAACTGAGAGAGGATTGTAGGAAAGCATCCTGCTTCCATTGAACAGGCAGTGGGTCACACAGGCACTGGCTCTGTTGTGGCTCATGGAACTAATAGCAAGGCCAGGGGTGGCTTACCTTGGGTGGGGGTTCCTGGGAAGCAATGGGCTCCAGTATTTTAGATGAGCATTCCGTTCTTGCTCTATGGCAATGTCCTTCTCCATCTGATAAATGTCACTGCCAAGGCAGCAGGTCAGACAGGGTGAGAGGGCCAAAGCGAGTCACTCCTCTCTATGACATTGAAACTAGGAGAGGCCTGGATAAGGGCCTTGATCCCATTTTCATTTGTTTTTTCTGAAGAGTGACCTGGGGGACCCCTCTGAGACAGGCTGGGGTATGGATCCTGAGGGCACCCTGCACCAAGTTGGGAGGACCACAGGGATGGGTCCAAGGTGGGAGGAGGTCCCTGGAGAGCCAGACTTAACCCAACAGGGCAGCAGAAGCCTGCTATATCCCCAGCTCCCCACACTTCCTGCTTTTCTGTGACTGCTATTGGTGCCAACCCTGTTTAGATTTCCAGTGTCCCAGTCAACTTCATGATGAAGGCCTGGGTTTGACTTGTCATTAAACAATTCACCATCTGGTTTCTGATGTGAGCAAATGGGCTGTGGATTCATCTCCCCCAACCCTCACCTGTTAGCCATGCTAGTGCCCCTCACCTTTCTGCCCCAATTCAGTGCTTCTCAACCTGGGCATCACAGACCCCAGAGGCCTCTGTAATTACTGCAGAGGCTCCATCAATCCATACTTTCAAATGGGTATGAGTGTTATGTACTTTTGTTTTTATTTTATTTTTCTTTAAAGAGAGAGAGAGAGAGAGAAAAATTTATATATATATATATATTTTTAGTTTTTGGCAGACACAAAATCTTTGTTTGTATGTGGTGCTGAGGGTTGAACCCGGGCCGCACGCATGCCAGGTGAGCGCGCTACCTCTTGAGCCACATCCCCAGCCCCAGAGTGTTATGTACTTTTGAATACTGCCTGGTACTTTGTTTTCAAACACAATGTATTTTGCCAATCAAAGGATTCTAAAATTACGATTACATGGAAGAATTCTCCAAATTTGACCTCTAAAACAGCCCTTCCTACCCCTACAAGATTGGGAAACAATAATCAAAACCTTTATTTCCCCTAAAGAAGGGACTGTGAACTGAGGGAGGCAGCTGGGGTCCTTTGGGTCTTTGAGTATCCTTCCTTTGCATCAGAGAAGCCTGCTTTAAACTGCATCATGGTGGGGGGGTGGCTGGCCCATTGCCTCCAAAGGAGACACCTCTCATCTTAGGCACCCCATCATGCTCCCCTGGTTCTCCAGATCCCATAATGGATTAAGACCACACCGTCCTCACTCAGAACTTCTGCTCTCTCAAAGTACAGCTTTCAATACATTTCTCCTAGAACTCCCTGGCTTCTTCAATCTTCCTTGTGAGGGACAATGCAGATGAATTAATCAGGACAGCCAATGAAGGAGGAAAATAATTTTTATTTTGAGACAAGTCTTGCTAAGTTGCTTAGAGTCTCACTAATTTCTGAGGCAGTCCTTGAACCTGCAATCCTCCTGCCTCAGTCTCCCAAGTCACGGGGATTACAGGCATGCAATACCACACCCAGCCAAAGAGGATTACAGGTGTGCAATACCACACCCATCCAGAGAAGCTTTTTAAGCTAGAGGTTTTGCAGACTATGTTGGGGACCCTGCCCCACAAATAAATGCACGGTCATCCCTGCTGCCCCCTGCCTGGGCATTCCCAGCCTCCTCCTTGGTTGCCTTCAACCAGCCAGTTTGTAGAGGTAATTTTCTTGCCCTCACTAAAATTTGCTAATATGTTTATATGATATCAATGAGTAGTATTAACAACATGTTAATGTTGTTAAAGGTCAACTAAACAAGAGATCTCCTAAAACAGAGGTCAGCAAACCATGGTCAAAGGCCACATGTGGTCTCCCACTTATTTTTCTATGGCTTCAAATTAAAAATGGTTATCACATTTTTTAATAATTAAAAAAATAAAAATAAAATGATATTGTATGCCACATAAAAATTATGGTATTGAAATTCTTATTGAACCCAGCTACCCCCATTCATTCACTACTGCCTATGACTGTTTTTAAGCTGTGGAGGCAGAGATGAGAAGACTGGACAGAAGCCCCAAAGATTCACTATCTGGTCCTTTACAGAGAAGGTCAGCTGACTTCCTTGCTAAAGTATGCCTAATGAAGGGGACCACCCTTGGGAGCACTGATGGCAGGCATTCCACCAAGCAAACTGGGACTCCTGGACCTCTGAAATGGAAACACCCTTTACCTGTGACCTTCCAGTAAGAGGGGAACAAGTGTCTTGGCACTGAGAAAGATAAGGCTTCAGACTCCGAACCCCACTCAGGAGACAGGTGTTTTCCAGCCAAACTCTGCAGACAATAGGTGTCTGGGTCATCTTTTTTTTTTTTTTTTTTTGGTACCAGGGATTGAACCCAAGGGGTGCTTAACCAATGAGCAACATCCCCAGATATTTTTTATATTTTATTTTGAAATGGAGTCTCACCTAAGTTGCTTAGAGCCTCTCTAAGTTACTGAGTCTGGCTTTGAATTTGTATTCCTCCTGCCTCAGTCTCCCAAGCTGCTGAGATACAGGTGTGTGCCACCAGGTCTGGCTGCACTGGACATTTTTTTATTCCAATAGAGAAAATACCTTCTAGGCACAGCATGAGCAAGGCACAGGGCTGGGTTGGAGATGCCCTGATGAGCAAGGCCTCCCCAGGCTCACCTTGTCTCTGAACTAGTATCTGACAGTGAACCTGGCCTCAGCCTTTCAGCCCCTGACAGAGCTGCTTCTGTACCGAGTGCCCAATGCTCATCATGCCTCTGCCAAGGACCAACTCATTCTGTGTGGTCATGTGGCTCAGAGATGATCAGAAGGGAGGTCTGGGTACACGTCCTGACCCTCCTGTCACTGCCTTGGGCAAGTCACTGACTTTGAACCTGAACTCTTCCATTCAGCAGATGGGAATGGGGCCACCTGCTGCATAGGCCTGAGGAGCACCTGAGTGCACTGACTTAGCTGTAAACCTCTCAGTGCCACCGGCAGCAGCTTGCCTCTGGGGCAACCCAGCCAATGTCCCCCACTCCAGCTCCCCAGCCCATGCTCACCTGAGGCTGCACACGAGCTCCGTGAAGTGAGTCCAGACACTGGGGTCATAGTCCCAGCAGCAAGTCATGAGGGTGTAAAAAACAGGTGGACAGAGGTCAGGCTTGGGGAGCCGGTCCCCTTTCTCCAGCACCCCAATGACATCCTTGTTTTCCAGCCATAAGAAAGGCTGCTTCCCAAAGCTTAGGATCTCCCACATGCACATAGCTTAGGGAAGAGGTGAAAGGTCAGGCACCCTGCTGGGAAGTGGGCACCCCGGGGACACTATGGCCATTAGCATTTGGCCCCAGCAGGGAGCGTCTGTGTTATTTTGCAACTCCCTCTATGGCCACTGGGGTCTTACCCACCATGGTGGTCCACTCAAGGGACCAATAACCTACATCTGTGGTACATGAACCAGGGCTTCCCCTTCCTGACTCTCTCAACATGGAGCTGGCTGGATTCTGTAGGTTCAGGAGGTGGCCCATGTTGGAAACACCAGATCCTTCTTGGGAAGGTTAGGAGCTACAATAATAGGGCAGGCACCACCTCTTGCAGCCTGTATGATCATGGGCAAGCCCCTTAATGGTCTGAGCCTCAGTTTTCTTACTTGGAAAATGGGGGTAACAATGATGAGGTTTATAGTCAGCTGTGGGAGAACTGGCAGGTAACCTGAAGTGCTGTGTTTGGTGAGGTTGCCAATTCACACCCAGCTAGGCACTCTCCACTCCCTGCTTCTCCTTTCATGAAAAACCTGAGTTTTGTGTTTGAATCTCCCCTCCAAGGCATCCCCATATTTGTCCTCAGAGCTGGTTGGTGGGGTCCATGCTTATCAGAGCCTTTTACAGGAGGATGAACCCAGATTTTCTAGGCCAGTCCTTGGCTCATGTCACCTATGACTCTACCACCACCTCCCCACCTCTGGGAGTTCTCAGTGGCCACAGTGAAATGGGCTATTTGGGTGAAGGGATCATCCTCCTCTTGGTCAACCCGCACGGAAAATTTGAGCCCATTTCCCCACTCTCCTGAATTGCCTCATACCAAACATCCAGATGTCACTGGCTGTCATGAAGCGGCAGAATTTAATGGATTTGGGGGACATCCATTTGATGGGGAGACGAGTCACAGAGGCTTGGGGTGGGCAAAGAGGTTTACAGGTATTATTAAGGGAAGAAAGATCTAGAACTTTCCAGAAAAACAACCTACTGTCAGGAAGCTCATGGTCTGGGCTCCCCAGTTGTAGGCTCCTGAGATTTTGGTTTCAGAGACAAAGCAGGGGCTGGAAGTTCCTTCATCCTTGTAATATGTGTCATCCTGAATGTATCAAGAAAGGCCAAAGTTCCCCAGCTTCACATACTCTGGGGAGGCCACCAGGATGTTCCAGATGGTGATATCCCTAGAGAAGGATGTGGATACCAGGATGAGGCACTGCCTAGGACCCTGGGGCAGGTGGGAGAGCTGAAGGAAGGTTCCAAGCAGGTGAGTGAAGGAAGAGGTTGTATACAGTTAGCTTCCTGCGAGCTGAGTTCCAGCCTCCTAGAGGAGCTACTGGTACTGATGGCCTTGGTCCTAGCATGGCTCCCCACCCCAAACCAGTGGGCGCGTTGGCTTCTCGCAGGCAGCTCTGCTACAAAAAGTCTGCTTCTGTTGTTAAAATGCTGACATGAAAGCATGCAGGCTTAAGTTCCCCAAGGGGCCAGACCCATCATTCCACTCCCTTACCCTACAGCCACTGACATGATTTACCTGACGTTCATGCTAGGACATGAGCTTCACAAGGACAAGGTTTGTCTGTTTGGGTGACAACTTTGTCCCAGAATTTAGGACAGTGCCTGGCACCCAGGAGGAGCTCCATAATACTCACTGAATGAATGGATGCTTCCTGTGTGGCTTTGCATAGGGTCAGGCACAAGGCCACACAAGCCACGTCAGTGGTGGGGAAGCACCTGGTAAGTGCCCAGGTAGTCTCCTGGGGCTATGTTCCCATGGCAGTAGCCTCCTCTTAGGGAATGGGAACAAGGCCAGGTGGGGAAGAGATAGCTCCACAGCCCCAGGGGCTGGGGAATGAGGGTGGTGCTGGGCCTCAACCTCAGGATCTCCAGGTGCTCTATTAGCTCAGATCCTCTTCCTGGACCCCTGGCAGCTAAGTGGGCAGGCTGGAGGAGGTGAAGCTCTGAGAGGGTGGGAGGAGTTTTCCTGGCATTTCAGGGGAGGGGCAGAAGGTCTCAGCTACAGTCAGACGCTAAGCTTTGGAGTTGCTCTGGAGCTACTTCTATTGAGAGTTCTCTGAGGCCCACACAACTGTTTTGGCTTTTTAGTGAGAAAACACTTTGTAGAGGTGCTCAAGTGCTCTAAGCTGCTTGGTGCAGGCCCAGGCAGGGACTCCAGCTCCTCCCTGTGGGACTCTGGCCCTGATACTCAGTTTCCTCTGGGGTTAGGGATGGGCTTCGCTTTTCTGCTGTCTCCGTGTACCCACCTGTGCACACAGCTGATGCTCTCCAGGTAGGCCATGGCTTTGCATATCTGCAGCGCATACAGGACAAGGGTGGGCACCTTCAGGGGGTTCTTATTTCGCTCTAGATAGTGGCCCAGCTGTGGGAAGGGAGGTGCTGTCATGTCCCCAGCATGGAACCAGGGCTGCTGGCAGCCACTGACCCTCCCCTTCCTCTGGGGCAAACCCCAAGTCAGCAAGATGTTCTGGCGACTTCCTCTATTAACAGGGCCTCTGCTTCTGCTGAGTATGGAAGGCAGGAAACTGGGAGAAGTGTCCTTTGCTCCCTTGGTGTCCCAGCTATCTTCAGGGTGCCTGGCCTGCTTCCTTCAGCTCACCTCCCCATAGAAGTACAGATCCATGATGATCCAAGTGGGCTCCTCTTCGAAGATGCAATCAGCTTCACGATGTGGGGGTGGTCGAGATTCTTCATGATCACTGAAGTGGGAGCAGGAGGTCACACAGGGGAATGGGGAAAGCGGAAGGAGAGCCCTCCCCTCTCCTCTTCCTTAGAAGGCCAGGGAGTCTGGGCCCCGCCCAGGTGTGCCTACCTGCCTCGCTCATGAACTTCTCCTTATTGTCCAGGGTGCAGTCCTTCTTGCAGGTCTTGACAGCCACATTGATTTTATCCCCTTTCTGCAACAAGAGGGTTTAGGGAAGCTTGGTCCAGCCTAGTGCTCAAAGGAAACCGTTCCCGCCCTTGCCTCAGTAGGTCCTTCCCACGGACTTTGCCAACTGCTGAGGGGCAAGGCGACCTGGCCTCTGCAGGACACACCACCCCTTCCTTCCTTCAATTTCTCTCCCCTTTCCCCTTCTCTTCCTCTTCTTCCCCTTTCTTCTGGACCAGGCTGGGTTAGACCCAGAATGAGGTTTGGAGATCAAAGAGCTCAAGCTCAGCTGTTCAGACCAAGATGCTGAGATGAGGGGCCGCGTGATCTGCCCTGGTTAGCAGGTGACCCCAGGCCTTCATGAAATGTGGGCTGGCTGGCCCTGTTCTCTCTAAACTTGGCTTCAAACTGTGCTTCCTTCCTTCCCTGCCCACACCCCAGCGCTGCCCTCCCCAGGCTTGCTGAGCATGGCCACAAAGGTGAAGCCTGTCCACCTAGAGGTGCCCCGGATGAACTTCCACTTGGCAGGGTCCACCCTCCTGCCCTCCGTGTATTCTCCTACCAAAGCCTCACCCCTACACAGGTGGACAAAGAGTCAGGAAGAGTCTGGGACTCACGTGATTTGTGTGGACCCCTTCATAGACCTCCCCAAAGAAGCCTTCTCCTAGAACACGGTTGAGAACCACATCCTCGAAGGCAATGCCATACTGTGGACCTGCACAGATGGAGAACACAGCCTCTGGGCACACAGACTAGCTGGCATCCCCTGGTGCCCCAGAACCCCATAACACCTCAGCCAAAAGGCACAGGCTGGGCTGGGAAAGGGGATCTAGAATGTTCCACTGCTCCAGATCCATGGAGGATCCATCACCCCGTTTCCTGGGTCCCAGGTTCATGTTCTTAGAACCCCCATATCCCACAGACACACAAAAGCACACAATCCATCAGGGGAGGACCACATCTCTCAACCCACAGGATCCCAGGTTGGCTGCTTCCTGAGCACACTTGGGGCAGGAGGAAGGGAGGGCAGGAAGCTCCACGGTAGTGTCCCAGGAATCCTCATCATGTCACTTCCCAGACCCCTGACTGGTCACCTTGGTGGGGTCCAGGACCTACCTCCCGGTCGTCTCAAGGTCTCGTTGGGAATCTCTGCATAGATGTCTGACTCTGGAATGACAGGAGGATGCCCAGCACATGGGTGAGATGTCTCATAAGGCAAGGAACCTGGTTGTGGCTCCCACTTGGAGCCCAGCACAGCCAGAGGTCAGGGTGCTGAAGGGGGGGGAAGCTGGGCAAGTCTGTGGCTCCTGTTCCAGGCTTTGGGGCAGCCACTGAGCCTGGGGTGTCTTGGCTCAAGTCTCTGTTTTGTTATCTAGGGCAAATCCATCTCCTTCAAACATGCCTACCACCCATTTAAAACCATTATGAACTGTGTGCTTGTGTCTCAAAGCCCAAACTCAAAATTTGATGGTTTTAGGATATGCAGCTTGGAGGGGCAATTAGATGAGGTCAGGGAGTGGAGCCCCCATTACAAGATTAGTGTCCTTATAAGAGGAGGAATGGCCACCAGAGTTCCTTCTTTCTGCCCCACAGGAGCACACAGTGATAAGGCAGTCACCTGAATCTGCTGGTTCCTTGACCTTGGACATGCCAGCCTCTGAAACTGTGAGAAATCAATGTCTATCTGTAGTCATGTGGTCTGTGGATTTTGTTTGGAGCCACCTCTCGTTATGACAAACTCAGTATGTGTACAGACTACTCAATATATGCTTGCTATTACAACTGGCGATATTCTAAAGCCAGCGCTGAGAAGGGATAGGAAAGGTTGTTTTCTGTAACTTGGAGGGAATGGTCAGAAGAGCAGGCAGAGGGACCAAACATGGGGAGGTGGGCACAGGCCATGGACAGGGTGGGCACAGGCCGTGGGCAGGGTGGGCAGGCTTACCTATGCTGCAGCTTTCTGAGAGGTGGGACCACCTCGCCTCTAGGTTTCTGCAGGAGGTGAGAGGGCAGGAGGCAGATAAACCCAGAGCTTGCAAAGCTCCCCCAGAGCTTTGGTCCCCCTTACCCACCGCCTGATAGCAGAAGTAGCCCACCTGGCTGCAACAAGCTGGGGCATGGCCTGGGCCTGGGATGGGGCTCAGCAGCAATCCTTCCTGGATGTCACCAGGGGGCTGCATGGAGGGCAACACACTGTGGGAAAGGCCAGGGTCTAGAGTTCTCTCAAAAATGAGGGGGTGGGGGCACCCTGCTTGTTCATCCTCCTCCCAGCACACACTGGCTGAGCTCAGGGCCCTTCCAAATCCCCACTGTACTCACAGGATGGAGATCTGGGGCAGGCTGTTTCGCATCTCACCATCTGGAGAGAGAGGACAGGAGGGTAGATCGGAGCCAGGGACACAGAGTCCAGGATGGATGGAGGGCCTGTCATTGCTCCACAAGGAGACCCCTCCCCACCTTCTGTCCCCTCTCAGCATCAGGGTGGAAGCTATGTAGGCTTTGGACCAGAATCAGAATCCTCCTTGTAGGCTTCCTGCCAGCACCCTGTGATCCATCTCAGAGCTAGTTGCTGACCCTGGTCCCAAAATGAGGAAGGTCCACCCATGTCCTAGCAATGGCTCTGATCTCCCTGGTACTACAAATACAGCACTTCCAGAAGCTGGCCTCTATGAAGCTCAGACTAGCAGGACCAGGGGTGGCTGTCCAGGACCAGGGCCTGTAGCTGGCGACCCAGGATGGCCCCACAGGAAGCACCTGCAGGGCTGCTTGAGTGCCTCCTCACACCCCTGAAGAACGCATTTGTTTCAGATGGATTGGAACTTGGTGGCTCTCATGCATCTATACTCTTCCTCCAGTGCAAAAGAAGTAATTACAAGTGTTCAAGCCAAATCCATAAATCACATGTGGTGAGAACTCTGGTTTCCTTTGATGTCCTCCTTAAGTGAATGCAATCTCAATGGCCATTGATATCCACTAAACTGATCTTGCAAATGGTTATTACATTTGAACTTTGAAGACTTAGAAACAATTTGTATTCTCTGATGGGCTTTTGTCTTTGAAATGTCCTTCCGCTTGTGATCCAAATGGAATGCCAATGTTGAACCTTTGATTCACTCACATTTGAGAAAAGGAATAAAAATAATCACATATTTTAAAGCTCAAAAAAAAAAAAAAGAACGCATTTGTTCAAGGGCCAATGGCTCCACACCCCCCATGCCTCCACATCACCCTGCAGGCTTGGCTCAGCATGCAGCTGTCCACTGTGCCTTTTAGAGAAACTTACCTTTCTTGGGATGGATGAGGAGAGAGCCTTTATGTTTCCCCTGAAGCTGGCAGTAACCATCTTAGAGGTCAGCCATGTTCTCAGCCTCTGCCAGAGATGAGGTTTTGATGGACAAAGACTGCAGAGAAAAAGCCAGCCAAAGGTGAGACCTCAAGCCTTGGCTACACTGTACCCTCTAGTGCTGCTTGAGAGGCTGCAGGACCTTCATCTCCAACCCTGCTGCAGGACCCCCAACCCCAACCCACACTTCCTCCCATCTCTGCTGGCCTTCTCTGTTGCCACTAGTGGGTGTGCTTGTGCTCCCTCCTACTAACCACCTTGAGCTCTGGGAAGACTAGTGAGAAAGCAGGATGCCTTGTACTACGTGGGGTGCTCCCTATGTAAAGCAGAAACTGAAAAATGGAAAACAGAGTGGAGCAGGGACAGACTGGTGAGAGCAGAGATAGATGCTCTGCAGTTGGAGGTCTCTGATTCTTCCACCATGAAATCCCCTCATCCCTGGGATCTTGACCTATAAGTCATTTTTACTTGGTCAATATTAGACCCTACTTCTTTCCTGACATTAAAATAAAAATACAAACCGTCATCCCAGCACCTTGTTAGGGCATGGGTGCAGTTTTCTTAACAAGATCCTCAAAGCCACTGAAGCCCTGGCTGCCTGCTTGTCACAGTCATGTCGACCCAAGGGCATCCTAACCCAAAGTGATACCCCTGAAGAGACTCCAGGTGTCCAGAGAGGCTTACCTGGGGTGCGCCTTCAATACCCAGCTGCAGGACAGCCTGGCCCTCCTCCAGTGGGAGGCACCTGATGGACCTGATCTTCTTGAACTCAGCCAGGCAGGTGGGCTGTGGAGAAGAAGGGGGCCTTAAGAGCATCCCATTGCTGGGATCAGGCAATACAGATGGGTCAGTAGGGGGAGGGAGGAGCGACTGGGAGTCTCTCTGCAGATGAAGGGAGAAAGTCTGGAAGGATCATCAAGTCCAAGCCCCTCACCTTACAGAAGAGAAAATGGGGTGTGGAGAAAGGCAGGACTTGCCCAAGGTTATACGTCAAGGTGGCAGTAGAATCAGAACTGGACCCAGAACTGCCTCCCTTTGCCACTTACAGAGCTACTCTTCTCTCTGTACCAGGAGAATGTCAAGCATGTCCTTTTCTCTCTCTCTGCACCTATGTCTGCAATAAGGAGCCATCTGCTCAAGCTGGCATCCCCAAACACTGTCCACAGAGCTCACGCCAAGGGTGTGGCTCTCTGCTCTCAGGAATGGGGGAAGATGAATGATTGGGCAGACAGAGAAGGAGTCAGAAATCTAAGACCTAGAGCCAGGGGCTGGCATGGCCTCAGTGCTCTCTACCTTTGCATCTTGACTTGTCAGCTGGCGGATGCCTTTGGGGCCAATGGCCAGGTCCACTGTAATGTTCCACCCTTGCTGTAATAGAGGAGAGAGAGGACTGTTATCTCTTTTCTGCCACCTGGTGTGTTGACACTCTAAGAAAGCCTCATGAAGCTAGACAGGGACCACTGTCTCTACAGCTCACCCCTCTGGATAACTGCCCACCTGCCCACCTCCCACAGCTGGAGGCCAACATTCAGCTCCCTGCTTGGCACATGGATTAACATGAGTTCCGCCACAGGCAGGTAACAGCAAAGCCCTGCTGTCTGAACACTGTTCCTGGCCCCAAATGGCTCCCTGGCCCCCTAGCCTGCCAGGCCCAGAACCCAGGCCCAGAGAGAATAAGGAGGGTGGTCATTACAACAAGTTCACAGCGATAGGTCTCCTGATCGATGTTGGCAAAGCCCGCCAGGGTATTGAAAAACTTCATGACACACTTCTCCTGGTGTGAGGCGTACTGCTGAAAGGTCTGCTGGATCATCTTCCAGAACTGCTTACGCTGGGGAAAGGTTGGCAGTGATGAGCCAGGCCCTGCCCCTCCTGGCACCTGTCCTTCCACTAGGTCTCACTGGGAGGATGCCCATGCTGGAATATGCCCCCAGGGCTCCTGCCGTGAAAGCAACACTGACCTGTTCCTCAAAACACACTCAGTGGTCTCAGGCAGGGCCCACCCTAACCCTGAGTGGGAGGCAGCGAAGTCAGCCTCCCAGGGCTCAGACTGCCTCTTGGGAGGCTAGAGCCAAGTGCAGCCCGTCCTGATTCTCCACCACAGAAGTGGCCCACTGGGGGCATTTGGCTGTCCAATGTCCTGGCTCAAGACAGCACAGATGCCCCAGCTTCTTTGAGGATCCCCAGCCCAATCCTTGTAGTTCTAGCCCAGGGGATCTGCACAAAGAAGGGTTTTCTGGGCCCCTCACCCTTTGATTTTCTCACCTTTAAATTCTCCTGCATCTGCTTTGGGAAAAACAGGTCGAGTCCCACTTCCTTTCTGAAAACAGGGAAATAGAAGCAGCATTTGACTCTCCTTCTCTCCAGCTCAGGACTTCTGGCTAGTCGGGAGGAGGTACCAGGGCTTGGGGACAAAGAGAAAGGCCCTGACTACCCCGCTCTGGTCCAGGGCTGAGTGGGAAAGGAGGCTCTGGAAGGAAGGAAAGGAGGCAGGTCAGGAGGCAGCCCTGCACTTACTCCAAGAGCTGGAAGCTGGACTTCTTGTCAAGGGCGTTGTGAAGAACTGCCTGGAGAGAAAGGAGTTACAGAGGGGAGACTCGGTAACTAGAGAAGAAGGCCATCAGGGCTGTAAAATAAAATAAAATAAAATAAAAGGGCACTCATGCCCAGGATTTGGCCTGGAGGCCCTTCCCCTGCCAGAGGTGGGATTTGCGGAGAGGGAGCAAGGTGGCTGGGGGGTAAAATTGGATCTTCAGAAAACAGTGAGGACTAGGAAATCCCCCAGACTTTGTTCCCAGAAAGGCAACATCCTCATGCTCTGGGAGACCCAGTTCCTGGGCTGTGGGCTCTGAGGCTGAGGAAGAAGATGGCGGCCAAGCCCAGGAGGCCAGGAACACCACCTGCACCTTCAGGTCCTGGGTTCCTGGGCACTTTCTTTTTTGCCTATTTGCTATCTCTGAAATGTGTACATATGTTTGTGTGTTCACCTAAACAATAATTAAATGAACATGTTAAAATTTTTGAATTTGTAAAAGAAAATATAAATAATTCATAATCCTACCACCAGAGGTGGCATCAATTAATATATGACACATCTTCTTCAAGTCTCATTTCTCCTAAAAATATATGCATTCATGAAAACTTGTATGTACGGTCAGATGCCACGTAATGACCTTTTGGTCAACAATGGACCACACATATCATGGTGGTCTCATAAGATTATATCACCTAGAGTCATAGCTGTCTTTGTTTGTGTAAATGGACTCTATTGTGTTAATGTGACAATGAAGTTACCTAATGATGCATTTATCAGAATGTATCTCCATTAGTAACTGATGCATGACTGACATATTTATTTGTAGCAATGGTAGTTTCAGCTGAGACCAAATAGCCAATGTCCCTGCATATGCCAGCCTCCCTTCCCTGTCAGGATTGCTGTGTCTAGTCATTTCACTGACTATTTCAGACACTGTCCAATCTTACATTAAAGTAACTGATGCTTGCAATCCCAGTGATTTGGGAGGCTGAGACAGGGGAGCCTCAAGTTAGAGGCCAGCCTCAGCAACTTAGTGAGATCCAAAATTAAAAATAAAAAGGGCTGAGGATGTAGCTCAGTGATAAAGCACCCTTAGGTTAAATCCCTAGTACCAAGAAGAAAAAAATAATAACTCAGTAATCCTTTAAGCCAGGTGTCCTATAGACATCTGAGACCAGTTTTGTGCTACTAATACTATAAGCAGAGAGAATCAAGTAACTTATGACCCCGAAGCAATGAGCTCAGACTGCTCACCCTGTTTAGAAAATAGGAAGGTTGGATCCTCACCTCAAACTATTATCTAGAATATTTATTTTCTAAATATAGATAAATATAGATATAGATTAAACATAGATAAATATAAGCAATAAAACCATTATAAAGCTAGAAAAAGAAATCTAGGAAAATATTTTCATATCACAGGGTCAAGAACATCTAAAGCATGAAATTATAGAAAAAACCTCCAATAGGAGCATAAAAATACAATATTATGTCCTGAACAATTTTTAATAAATGGTGTCTTTGAATATATTGTCAAGCAACATAAGTAGCTGTCATTCATAAGAAAATAAGCATGCTGGGAGACACGGGGATGGAGCTACCCAGTGAATGGAGGCCACTGAACTCCAGGCACAGTAAGACAGAGGGTCTTCTTACCTGGGG
The DNA here is from genome assembly GCF_048772815.1 of Callospermophilus lateralis. Taxonomy (NCBI): domain Eukaryota; kingdom Metazoa; phylum Chordata; class Mammalia; order Rodentia; family Sciuridae; genus Callospermophilus; species Callospermophilus lateralis. Next base: position 14,531 of record NW_027513584.1, on the reverse strand, counting down.
AAAACTGAGTCTGTTTAAGATGCCACAGGGGGACAAATCATTTGGTTCCTCAAACTTATTTCTAGCATATAGGCCATGAGTTTCACATTTTAACTTAGAGCAGGAGATTTAGATTAAATAATATAGTTGGCATTTGTAAAGCATCTTCACTAGATCAATAAAACATCAGTTAGGCTGCACTTCAACTATATGATATTCTGCAAAAGGCAAAACAAGGTGACAATTTAAAGCCCAGAAGTTGCGGGGAGTAAGTGGGAGGGAGGGATGAAGAGGGGGGACATGCAGCATTTTGGGGGCAGTGAAACTAGCCCATATGATATTATAGTTGTGGATGCAAGCATTTGTCCAAACCCCGAGAATGTGCACCTCCAGGAGAGAAGCTTCATGTGCACTGTGGCATTTGGGTGATAATGATGCATCAATCGGAGCAATTGCTCCACACTCGCAGAGTGGCAATGATGGAGCACTGTGCGGGTATGGGAGAGAAGGCACAAGAGAACTCTGTGCCATCTGCTCAGTTTTGCTGCAAATCTAAAACTTCTCTGAACAAAAGTCTATTAGAGACAAATAAGTAAATAAAATAAGGGTTGAGAGAAAAATGTCAGCCAAGTAAATACACAGTTACAGAACACTTTAGTCCCTGTCATGGTTGTAAGTACTTGAAATATAGTAACTCACTAATTCCTCCTAACAACCCTGTGAAGTTGTTCCATCATTCCGATTTTACAAATGAAGGAACTGAGGCACAGGGAGATCAGACGACTTGCCCAGAATAACAGAGTCAATGCAAGCCCCAGGATGCATGCCCAGAAAGCCCAGCTTCTGACCTGTGCTGTACATCATTATATCCAATTCTCCAGATAGGATCTGATCTGAGTCCACAGAGGATTCATGTCCCTAATCTCATGTCTGCTGCACCTACCATACTTCTCTTTTACACCAAGAAACAATGCATACTCTTTTCCTGGTGATGCCCTTAGCCATAGGCAAAGTGTATAATCTGTGATGTTAACAGGACAAGAGACTGTTACCCATGATTTTCAAGCAAGAGTCACATCCCTGGAAGAGTTCAGAAAATCATACCATGTACAAATCTGTCACCTCCCAAACACTGTGAGCTCGAGGACATCGCTGAATGCTGTGCTAATTTCACACAGAGTACCTCCTGGAGCTGTGGTGCTATAGTGAGCAGCAAAGATGGGTACCCCTACATACCAATATCCCCAGGGCCTGGCCTTGTGCTCTGAAGCATTTGCAGAAACACTTGAAAAGGACAGAGGGAGAAGCAGGCAGCCCAGAGAAAAGGGCAGGGCAGGGGGTGGGGACTGAGCAGATTGAGCTGGTCCTTCTCTCCCATTTATTCCAAGGACCAGATGATGAGCACCTCAGAGGCCCACTCTGCTGGCTTCCTATCCTCCCCTTCTCAGCTCTCACATGCCTACTCCCACTTCCACCCTAGATGCTTGAAAGTCCAGGCCAGCCTCTGGCCCAGCTCTCCCAGGTGAAACCTTGAGGCCACTTACCTGAGGTCCAGACAGCCCAGCTGCAGGGCCATGCCTTCGCTGACCTTGCTGGCATAGCACTGCATGTAGTCACTCCGGACCTGGCAAGAGAAGGATCACAGTTCAGACTCACACCCTCATTGTCCCCTTCCCTGAGCAGAGGCCCCAGGAGGTGACACACCTCTGCCTCTGAGCCGTCTCATGCTCACCTAACCACAGACAAGCACTGAGCAGGGATGGGGAGCAGGATGGGAGCTCCCTCTCAGCTCTGCCTCTGCCCCCTGGGCCCCTGAGCCCCTTCACAGGTGAACTTTTATACACATTCTCTTCCTGCTTCAGAGTCTTCACCCCATCCCAATTTGGAGAGAACCGACCCCCCCATATTTGGGGAGGAGTCATTAATTTTTCCAAAGCCCTGTCTGGATTAGTGTTCAGGAAACCAGAGGGGAGATGCAGCTGAGACAAGCTAGAAAATAATGGAAGTAGCTCACTCTTCCTTGGCACATCTTCACACAGGTGCTGGGCACTTATTTAATGCTATGGCATGTCAAAGAGGCTTGGCAATTGTTCAAGAGAGCCAGTTATCACATCTTTAGAAGTTTTATGAACTGGTGAATATCCCATTGGTAGCTTGAATCAGGTCTTGGAAGGAGCATTTACACCATGGGAATTGGCAGGTGCTCTAAACCAGGGGTCTCATCTTCCCAGAGACAGCTTACCTGCACAGTGCCAATGATGTCATTTGATCCTCACAATAGCCCCCATTGAGTAGGTATTAGTATTTTATAGACGAGGAGACAGTTTCATGCAGGTAAATGAAGTCTCTGGTTAGTAAATGGCAGAGCTGGCTAAAAACCAGTTATGAAAGACCCCAGGGCCTGTATGTTAACCTGCTCCTGCTTAATTAGCCCAATCACCTGGGAAGCCAAGGAAGTCCTAGAGGAGCTGGGAGCTTATGGAACAGGTTGGTCTGCACCAAGGTTGGAACAACTGACAATGATCCTCAGGCATAGCAAAAAAGACAAATCTGGGCTTTGTCTTTCCATCATCCTATGGATACACTTGGTCTGGAGGGTGCAATGGGACTCTGGAGGAACTTTTTATCAGTTGGTAAAAATAAAGCAGCATGGTCCTGTTCTCTTTCAGGCTCTCCGTGAAGTCTTCCGGCAAGTAGCAGATTTGAAGGTCATACCTGTGATAGGCAGTCAGACTCTGGGTGATGCAAGGAAGCTCGAATCTCCAGGAGGAAGTGGGTCCCTCCATCCTCCCTATCCTTTGCTCCCCTTCACCATAGCACTACAGTATCCCAACTGGGAACATTTCTGGATACAGATTTACTGTGAGTCCACGTCAGGCTTTGAAAATGCATGCATTAGATATTGTAGGAGGTCTAAGTCTACGATGCCACTTGGATTTTCTAGAAGATTCTGAGGATGGGGAGTGCTTTGGGGAGGACCTCCAGGGCTTCCCCACCCCACATTCCTACCTCCACTCATCCTCCACGTGTAGACATTCATACTTGTCCTGCACCTCTCCCACCTTCATCTGGGGGTGCAGCCAGTGGATCTCATCTGACTTCATGTGCTTTAGCCTCAGTCCATAGCACTCAGGAACCTGGATGTTGGGCCCAATCCACCCACTTAGCAGGACGGAGGTGATGATTTCCTGCAGAGAAGAGAGGGACACAACTCAGGGGTGTTCCTTACTGGGTTCCCCAGGGTGTGTGATTCTCTAGGGTGGGATTCTGCCTTATCGATGTACTTGTTTCTGATTCCCTAGCACTTAGTGCAAGATGTGGTACACAGTGAGCTGTATGTTGTGAATGAACAAATGCTGTTCATTTAGCCAAAATGAGACAGAGACAGAACTGAGGAGACAACACAGGTGCTATGCTTCTGCACGCATTCCAGTTGAACCAGTTAATACTCACTGAGCACCTGCCATGTAAAAAGCACCTTCGCAATGGTTCCCAAGTTCACCATCCTTACTGAGTACCAGACCAGGCACTGCTAGATACTTTACACACACGATTTCACTGAATCTGTCCAACATGGGGAAATAAGCAGGTGTCACTGTCCTTGTGTGACAAAGAGGAAACTGATGTAGGTCACACAAGCCATGGCATTATGCTGGGATTTTGAACCCTGGCCTGCTGGACTCTAGATTTCTACTAGGCCAAGCTGATTCACTGGGATGATGGAGAGGGCAATACAGAAGGACAAGACTCACCTCAAGGGAGCAAGTGGCACAGTCCCTACACAAGAAGGATGGTCATAGGAAATGAAGATATGACAATAAAGGTGGCCTCTAGTTAACTGGGCCACTTGCCCACAGCCTGATGTCCTAGCTTCCTGGCCAGAGCCAGAGCTGGATTGACAGGAGGGCCACTTGGGCAGCTGGCTGCCTGGATGTGAACCTCTGAGGCCTTGCCTTGTTCTGACATCACTTTTGCAACATTTTTCCTCAAGCCTCTTATGTGGTTCCACACGTAATGGGTGACTGAAGCCGACTCTTGACAGCAGAGAGATGGCTCAGATGCAAACTTAGAAGCCCGCAGGCACTGACCTATCCTGTTGGATGGCTTGGTGGTGTGACAGACGGATCGATGCCCAGGCAGTTGCTGTTCTGACCAGGAAGAGCAGAGGCAGTTTATTATTTAGATTTCATGATTTTTTTGTTGTTGCTATTTTTTACCATGCCTTCCAAGAAATTCTCTAATTTAGTAAATAAAATGCAGCTAATCTCTTAATTGGAACAAAAAGAAGGAGATATGACATCTTTTTTCTCAGAAGAAAATCTGTTTCTTTCTATCTCCACTAGGAGAATGTTAAACTAATATTAAAATAATATGACTATGAAGAAATGCCCAGTTGTTCATCTGCCCAAGCACACATGTGTCTGGGTCCAGCTATCTCCTACCAGGATGCTAGAAGACCCTCAGCCTAAAACCTCCCTTTCCCCTCAGAGAAAGTTGACTACTGCAGAGAAGTTGACTACTGATCTGTGAGAGAGCTGGGGAAACTGAGGCATAGCATGAACATGTCATCAGTTGTAACAAATCAGCATGGGAATCAATTGACGCTCAGGATGTGGAAGAGGGCAATGACCTAGGCTACCCACTGGGAGAGGGACATGGGTAAGAGGATGTGAAGTAGACAGTTTCGTCACTCTCCACCCACTTATACCACTCATCTTTACCACTCTGTCCACAAGGTCCTCATGATATGGTACCCAACCCCTTTTCACTCCTGAGCCCCATCTGGAGTTCCCAGTTGAGGTGTTTAAACTGAGAGCATTCCCTCTCCCCAGTTAAAACTCATTAGGGTAATGTCTAATTTCCTTAGGGCTGGGCCCCTGTGCTGTTTTTTATTGAAAATCCTTAACATATGTAAGGTAAACAGAGAAGCATAATAACTTCCCTTGTACACACAACCCAGCCTCAGCAATGACCAACATTCTGCCCCTCCTGCTTCATCTGTGCCACCCCCTACTCTCCAACTGTGACTCAACTATTAATTTATTTTGTGGTTCTTCTTTTAAGGTAAAACTTATATAAATTAAAATGCACAATTTTAACTGTATGATTTTGAAACATGAATGCACCTGTGAAACCCACACACCAATCAAGAAAGGCAGTTTTCCAGATCCCTGAAAAGTTTTCTCTTCTCCCTCCTCAGTCATCCCTCGTGGCTCACTCCCACCTCTCCCTCCCAGGAACCACCCCCTCCAGAACTTCACATAAGTGGGGTCATTTTATAGGTGCCATTCTTTTGTGTCTGGCACAGTTTTTTTCACCGAGAAAAATATCTGAAATTTCCCCACATTGTTGTATAATTCAGTAATGTGTTTCTTTTTATTAATGGTGATGTTCTACTTTATAAAGAAAACACAATATGTGTATTTATCCCCCTACTCTTAGAAATAGGGGCTATTTCTAATTTTGACCATTATGAATTAAGTTGCTGTGAAAACTAATTTACAATATTTTTGTGTGTAGATGCTCTTATGGCCTTTGAATAGACACCAAGGAGTAGAATTGTGTGGCCTTATGAGAAACTGCCATGCTTGTTCCACTTTTGTGTTTCCATCATGACATGGGGCTTCTGTTACCCTGCACCTTCTCCAACATTGGGTGCTGTCATCTTTCTAATATGTGTCATCTCAGTAGGGAAACTGAGGCACGGCATGCATGTATTAGCAGATCAGTGTGGGAACCACTTGAGGGGCAGGGCTAGTAGTATATTATTGTGCCTTGATCTGCACCTTCCGATGGCTGACGGCATTGATCACATTTTTATGTGTGTATTGGCCATTCACACTCCTTCTTTATGAAGTGTCTGTTCAAGTCTTCTGCCCTTTTTTCTATGTTGTGTTTTTGTGATTGAGTTTTAGGAGATCTTTATACATTTTAGCTAAAAGTACTTTGTATGATCTGTTTTACTACTATCTTCTCCAGATCTGTAATCATTTCCATTTTAGTGTCTCGGTATCTATAATTTATCAAAAATTTCTTTTACGGTTAGTGCCTTCTGCGTCCTAAGAAATCTTCACCTGCTTCCAGGTCATGAAGATATACTGTGTCTTCTTTTATAAGAGTCATAGTTTTGGAGCAGTGGTAGAGTGCTCACCTAGAATAGGTGAGGCACTGGGTTTGATCCTCAGCACCACATAAAGATAAATAAATAAAAATAAAGGCATTGTGTCCACCTACATCTAAAAAATATTTTTAAAAAGATTCATAGATTTAATATTTACTTTTAGGTCTTTGATGCATTTTAAATGAATGTTTCTGTGTGGTGTGAAGCAGGGATAAAACACTTGTTCATGTAGTTCTACAGTCATTTGCATTGGTTGTTAACTTTCCTTTCCAAGTGAATGGTTTTCCTGTCTTTGTAAAAGATTAGTTGGCTATCTAAGTTTAGGTCTATTTCTGAATTCTAACTCCTTTCTATTGATCTTTCTTCACACCTCGCTGATACCATAAATGTACACATTACTGTAGTTTTAGGGATCTTAAAGTCAAATGGGATAAATCTTCTGTTTCTCGCCAAGATTATTGGTTTTTTAGATCTTCACATGTCCATATTGATTTTAAAAACAGCTTTCCCTGTTCTTTTCCAGAACTTTGTAGCATTATTATGATTGGGACTGTGTTAAATCTCTAGTTTAATGGGGTGGGGATGCAGGAATGGATCTCTTAACAGTACTGAGTCTTCCAATTCTGAACATGGTATTTCTCTGTTTCTTTAAATTTTCTTTAGTTTCTTTAAGTAATGCTTTATAGTTTCCAGTTATAGGCTTTAGTCATAAGTGGCTGGTGTATTTCGATGCTTTTTTAAATTGGAATTTTTAAAAGTTGATTATTCATTTTGCTCACCATTTCTGTGACTCCCTTCTTGCTGCTCTGCCGGCCCTGGTTTCTAACCGCTTACACCTTGGGCTAGCAAGGCTGCTGCTTTCTGCCTGTGCCCCTCCCAGACTGGATAGTATCCTCCAAAGAAAAGCCAGGCACTCCCACTCATTCATCACAGTCCATGTCACAAGAGCTGATGTCCTTCTTAGTCTCTGCTTGCTGTAGACACTCTTCAGTCCTTAGAGATGGCTTTAAAATTTTGTCCTGGTTTTATCATTGTTACCTGCAAGAAGATGAGTCCAACCAAGCTATTTCACTGTTTTTGAAATCTCTGTGCTATTTTATGAACAAATCTGTGTCCTCTGAAAATGGAAGAGGCCTGGGGAGCTGAGAGCTCCTTTCAAGGCACTAACAGCCAGACAGCAACATAGAAAATATCAGGAATAGCAAGCCCTGGTGCCACTCTAGCAGGGCCCAACCACTCACCAGTACCCAGCTAGATGTCCTTGGAAAACACTGATGCTCTCTGGAATCCGTTTTTGTTTCTTTATTTCTTTATTTTTTGTTTTTAAATCTAGAACATGGGAAAAATGGCAGTATTTGGAATGGTTTTGTGAGAATTAAATTAATTAGAACTCTTTAGACTATCACTTGACTCAAGGTAAACACTAAAAACACAAACAAATAAAACATTGTTTTAACAACAACCTTTTGCAAAGTCTGGTGCTTCATAAACTAGATTGGGAAAACAAAATTTTGGAGTCTCCTGTTTTACTCCTCTTTTTTTTTTTCTTTTTCCTTCCCTAGGAGGTGGTGGCACGGCCAAAGGTGAAAGTGGTGAGGCTGAGGGCCCATTGCAGAGTCAGCTAGTGATTAGGAAATTGGCTCCACACAGGGGGCTGAGCAAAGAAGAAATCTATGAGGATGCTGGGAAACTTTTACTGGTGGAAGGAGTACACAGACTATTGAGAGGGGAAGGCTATAGAGGACCCCATATAAGGAACTGGAATTAGAAATAGTGTTTGACTCATAGTTTAAGACAAAGAGAGAGAAAGAGACTGAGCTTTGTTTACGAAAGGGCTTAGGGGCAAGGACATTCCCTAGTGATTTGCAAACCAACCACCCAAGTCGTAGTTTACAGATAAATAACCTTCTTCACTGAAAGTTATCTAAGGTTCCTTGGAGAAATGGGTGATTCCAGAGCTGGGGCAGAAGAAAAGAGAAAAGTACAAAATGAGCCTGAAACATCATTTTTGTGCCAGGAAAAGAGAAAATGTTTAGAGGATGTTGGGAATATATGACAATGAGACAGAATGAGCTTGAAGGGACCCAGAATGGCCAAATCTGGGACAACCTAAGTATTAAAATATAATGATAGGAATTACATCCAATGGAAAAAATATACTCTGAATAGATAAATAAACGGGGGAGAAGAGAATGCTTCTCTTCTTAGTAGAAGGCCAATTAGTAAATGTAATGAAAAGGATGGAAATACAAATCACCATTTGGCAACAAGCTCAGTGTTGGTTAATCAGTGCACGTTTCATCAAAGGATGATGAAGTTGGAGAGTGGAGGTCTGATGGTGGGCAGAGGATTGACAGTCTCAGGGCATTGCTCCTCAGATGTCAACCAAATACAAAAGAAAACCTGGCAGGCATGAAAGGCCCAGTTGTCCAGGTTAGCATCTCCCAGTTTAGGACAGGCAGCTCTGGTGCGCTTCCTGCCTCCATGTGACAAGAAAAGTACAGCTTCACTTCTGAGATGTCCTGCCAAGAGTTTGAGGCCCAAGACTGGTGATGAGACCCAGAGTGAGGGGTCTCCCCAGAGTCCCTGTGGAACAAAGGATTGAGGATCTCTTTCACATTGGAGAAAACAGAAGAAATATGACAGCAATGTATGCTCCTGGACTGAGGGACATGGACATGGCTGGGTCAGTCAGATGGAGTTTGTGGGTTGCACAGTGATATCAGGGATATGGGCTGAATGATGGTGTCAGGGGTGTGAGTTGTGTGGTGGTATCAGAATAACACTGACTTCCCAATTTACATGGCTGTAGTGGAACTTGGCAGGAGATTGCCCTTGTTGGGGAAAATAAACACTGGAGCATTTTAATAATGGGCAGCATTGCCACAACTTGCCCTCAAATAGTTTTAAAAAAAGATGAAGGGCATGCTTGAATGAATGTGCTTAAGAAGAAAAAGAGCTAGTAAATAAAGCAGAAGACATTGAAAAACTGTGGAACCAGAGTGAAGGTGACTTGAATTCTTAGAACTGCTTTTTCAAACTTTTTGTTAAATTTGAAATAATTACAAAATAAAAAGAGAGGAGAGACTCTTATAGGACCTAGGACATGTGAAAGAAAAATACTATATCAAGGGGATAAATAAAACTTCTGTCAGGCCAGACAGAGCCTTGCTGCTTTCCAAGGTATCTGAGAGGGGTTGGACAGAGTCCAGCTCTCTGTTTCATGGTTGGTGAAACTTTCTAGGACCTGCTCTGGGCAATAAATTTCCAGGTTTCTTTCTTGGAAGTGAAAGATTCTGTAGAGAAGATAGTGGGGTAACTCTAGATCCTTGGAGTGGAAATTCATAACTCCTTGCTTAACAGATGCTTATAGAAAGATAGATTTCAGCCCCAGGAAAGGAAGAACTTGGGATTTCTCCAAGCTCAAACACACTCTCTGGGAGGCTGTCCAGTGCTGGGAAGATTCTTATCAGGGACAAACCTGAATCTCCAGGGAAACTACCAACATGACTACCACTAGTCACTGAGGTTGTATGGTGAAGAATCTGGCTATTCTATGACCTTCGTTCTGGGGAAGGAGCCTCTAGACCTTTGGAATTCCCAAGTGATAGGATTGTCTTTGAAATTCATGATGGGTACCTGGACCACACTTGAATCTATGCTAATGAACGGAGAGGGACCCTAGATGACTTCAGGATGGGTCCTGGTCAACCATGTTTCAGGCTTTCAAGTTGGAAAGACCAACTCTGTGATTAGAGTGTTGGAGCTTTGAGCCACATGATGGCCTTATCTTGAAGGAGGGAAGAAAGCTGGAGATTAAGTTCAGTGTGGCCAATGATTCAATCAACCATCTAAACAGGCCCCCATAATAAACACTGAGAAAACCCTGGAAACTTGTGGGCTCAGGTGAGCTTCCTGATTGGTGATGCATCCTAAGGACATGGAAACTTCATATTTGGGATCCTCTTGGACTTTGTGTTATGCATTTCTTCCTTTGACTGGTCAAAACTAAAATCATTCATGTGTATGGCACTTTTCTGAGTTCTATGAGTTGGTTTGGTGAAACTTAAGCAAATAGAGGGAACTCCCACATCCATAGTCAGTTGATCAAAAGTGTTGGTGGTCTGAGAATGCTGGAGCCTGCATCTCGGGTCTGAGGGGAGGGGTGTCCTGTGGACTATGCCCCCAACCTGTGAAGACTATATGGACTGCAGAATTTACATTACAAATGGGCTGATCCATTAGGCATAGCAGGGAGAAAAAAGAAGATTGATGACCACAAGTGACACAAAAAGAACAGTAACTTTGGAGTTTCTCAAACCAGTGATTTGCAAGGTGTGAATCCAATTCTGACACACTTTTAGCAAGATAGGACAGTCCTCTCCCAGTTGTTCTCTATTGAGCTGCAGAAAGGGTCTTCCTTCAAACCATCAGCAAAAATCGACCCCATTCACACCGTGCAGAGCAAATTAGGGGCTCCATCATTGGCATGCAGAGCCCTCAGCTGTGGAGGAACTTAGATTTTGTAGGTAGAAGAAAGTGGTTGAGTTTCATGGAGGAGTCAGAGAAGTACAAGCTCAGGGCCTTGGGGCCACCCTCCCTGTGTTGGCTCCCATAGTGGTCCTGTCTTCTGTGCTCCCTGCTGCTCTCTGGTACCTGCACATCTTCTCAAATGGTGGAAGCAGCAACATGGGTGCTCTACCCACTGTCATCACCTGTCACTAATGAGTCAATATTTCTTTCTCTATTCATAAATCACTCCTTTAAAATTATAGTACAAGATGCATACTACTCACTCAATTGCCATATGAAACATGATTTTTTTTAATGGTCTTAGTTTTCTCAGTTGCTCTTTGGATAAGCCCAGGATTTGTTTTCTGCAAGAAGGCCTTGTTTGCCCTGGATGAAGCTTCCAAGCACTCAGCCTGCCCTTGGTGCACAGCCTGGATGTGAGAAGCCTTCTGGCGCTTTTTTGCAAACATTGGCATTTCCAGGGCTTCTCTTTCTATTTGGCTAATGATGATTTATTTTCTTTACCAAATAGTGTGAAAACCTCCTCCAGAAGACTTCTCCTATCTCCCCATTCTCTGGCTTTTCCTCTTGTAGGTCATAAACAAAGAAAGAATATGACTGGGTGTCTTGTCTCTAAGAGCAGGAAAACTTACAGTCATGCACTACATAGTCAATAATGGACCACATATAGGATAGCAGTCACTCTGATTATACCATCTAGTGACATCAGATGTGTGTGTAAGTGTGCTTTACAATGTTCACATGAGGATGAATTCACCTCGAGGTGTATTTCTCCTGTCATTGAGTGACACTCGACTATGCTCCCAAACATAAAGGACATCCAAGCACTTATCTTCTCCATTTACTTTCTCTGTCTTTAACCACATCAATCACACTGAGGTACTTCCCCTGTAATCTCTGTGGTCTATTTTCTCAGGCTCATCTGTTTTTAGGCATCACCTAATCTTTTTGTTTTCCTTGAGCTTATTAGACATACTGTATGTCAGTGACTGGATTTTTCAAAACAATGTGATAAATGTGGTCCCCATCATCCTCCACTCTTTTGCAAAAAATGGTCCTTGCCTAAGGTCACATCCCTGATGAGGGATGGCTCACATACAGTGATTGGTCAATAGATAGTCATCAAGGCCTGTCCTTTCATCCTGATTGGGTCAATGTCACTGAGCTGCCCTAGCTCCAGAGATGCAGAGTTCCATGTGGAATGGACTGTTTCACAGCCGAGCTTTGCCCCAGCCGATCCTGCATCTCCTGTTCCAGGTGCATCTTGTGAGAGTCCCCATTCACACTTCTTCCACCCAGGCCTCCAAGCCGGGTCTGCCTCCTGGGAGCCCCACTGGGACTCTGGCTTGTAGACTATGTTCTGGGCTTGATTCAGTTCACCCTCCTTTCTCATTGCCCTACCAAGACCAAATGATCCTCTTTTTTAAGATAACAGAATTCAACCTATAATGAATAAGATCTACTTAAGCTTTGGTTCAAGAGAGTCTTGCTTCAACTTTGTCCAAAAAGGTGTCACTCTAAGATTGAGAACAAATTTAAATCAAGTGACTTCAGTTGAAAATTCCCGTTGGTTCCTTGTTTTCTATATGATAAGAGAATAAGAACCAATCTTTCTTTAGCATTAGGATTAAAAGGCCCTTTGGAATGTCCCTCCATATGTTCTTCACAGTCCTGTCTTCCCCTCTTGACCCACAAATTGCCTAGCCCCAGGGCTATTCTTTCCACCCTCACCACAGCATGCCATTGCTTTTCTCTGTGCTTGACTACATCTTCTTCCTGCCTGGCTCCCTCTGTCTCCTGACTTCTCCTGGAGATCTCCCAGTCATCACAGGTATCCTTTAAGGACCCAGTCCATACTTAAGTCCTCTGGAAATCCCTTCCAGACTGCCCTTGACAGAGCTCTTGTTTTATCACTGAGATAACAAAGGACTTTGCTTATGAATCCAGCAAGAAACTGTTATGGATTGAGTTTGTTCCCGCAAAAAGACACATTGGAGTCCTAAACTCTAGTTCTTAGAATGTGACATTATCTGGAAATAGGGTCTTTGCAGACTACTCAAGCTCAAATAAAAACTTTAGGTTGGGCTCTAATCCAATATGGTCAGTATCCTCCAAAAGGGAGAAATTTGGAAACAGAGAGAAACACACACAGTGGGAGTGCCAGGTGAAGATGTGGGATTTGAGTGACACATCTGCAAACCAAGGAACACCAAAGCATGCTGGAAAGTCGTCAGATGCTAAGAGGCAAGAGAGGGTTCCCTTAAGGTCTTAGAGGGAGCGTGGCCCTGCTGAGGTCTTGCTCTTGGCTTTCCTGCCTCCAGAAATGTGAGATGATTCATTTTCATTGTTTTAAACCACCCTGTTGGTGAGACTTTGTTATAGCAGCCCTGGGAAACTAATGAAGACATTTTTCAATATGAACTAAAACCACAGTCTAGGTCTGATCTTTGATAAGACAAACACCAACTCTCATTTTAGTTCTAATTGGTAAATGGTTATGAGAAATTTAAGAAATTTTGTTACCTGTCTTAACAGTGATCTTCCAGTCATACCTTTCCAAGTGATGACAATAAAGATTTAAATGCATTTCCAATTATTTTTAGATGTCAGACTAACATTTTCTGCAGTGTGACACTGAACTAAGACTGGCCGGCCTTATGTGGATCACAGATACATAAAGAGCTTAGTGTAGTGTTTGGCATACAGTAGGTGCTTGACCTGGCCCAAAGGTCAAGTCAACCTGATGAGCTGAACTGATTGGCCCAGGAAGTCTGAGACCTGAGGATGGAGCATCTCTCCAATGGCTCAGGCTTTGCCTGAGTGAGTGGGAGCTAGTGCCTAAGCAGAAACCCAGTAGGTAGGGGCCAAAGGAAGGGGCCAGAGCTGTGGGCCCAGAGCTGTGGGATGCAGTCTCTCAATACCTGCAAGCTCCAAGGAAGGGGTGCAGTGTTGAAGAAAGCAGTCTTTAGAAAGGGACCTGAGGTGGGCTGGGGTTCTGGCTCCAGAGGTAGAGTGCTCACCTAGCATGAGTGAGGCACTGGGTTCAATCCTAAGCACCACATAAAGTAAAATAAAAGTAAAATAAAGACACTGTGTCCACCTATAACTAAAAAATAAATATTAAAGAGAAAGAAAAGGACCCAAGGCTGTTGGTGAGCTGAAGCCAGTACCAGCAGAGGTGGGTAAAGGGTGGTAAATGATAAATGATCCTGTGGGACAATCAGGCCATGGTAACAGCTGATGCAGCCATGCCACCTGGATGAAAGAAAGAATGAAAAAAAAAAAACACTTTCTTCTGCTCAGAGCAAGAGCCATGAAGGGCCTCAGCCCCAACACCCCACTCAGCCCAGCAGCAGCTTCCCTTTTCCCTTCTGTAGTGAGACCAGAAGTAGGCACAAGGAAGCCATGAAGAAGGAACAAGAGCTTCTCTGTGGCTGACTTACAGTGCATGAGAGGTACCTCCCCCCCCCAAAAAAAAAAAAACACTCTGTTAAAGGTAAAACCATTCTATCTATATTCAGATTTGCTAATATACCACCAGTTTGGGCCTTTTGCTAAGTTTTGGAGGAATGATGGATAATGATGGATAATAAAGATTAGGAAGGAAAGTACCAGGTGGTGTATTTCTTCAAAAATTTCTGCCTGTTAAAGTAATGACTTTCCAATTCACTATGAAGTCAACATGTAGCATGTGCCTCAGCAGGAGGGGTGGGTGACGTGGGTTACTTCAGTGTCCAGGTAAAGCAGGTTTTTCTCATGTCCAGTGATGGGTCCCAGGCACCCATTTTACTATAATGCTCCACAATTGTCATCAATGAGTCTCAACAGGCACCACTAACATTTGAGGCAAGAAGTTTCTTTGTCATGTGGGTCTGTTCTACACCAATAGCTACAGCCC